>NW_026127164.1:0-210000 GCF_022985175.1 Labeo rohita | reverse complement strand
GTTTATTTGTAACAATAGACAAAAAGACACTGTATGGCTCAAAGTAATTGATTTTTCTTTTATGTCAAAAATTATTAGTATATTAAGTAAACATCATGTTCCATGAAGATATTTTGTACATTTCCTACTGTAAATATATCAAAACCTAATTTCTGATTAGTAATATGCATTGCAAAGAACTTAATTTGGACAACTTTAAAGGTGATTTTCTCAATATTTAGAATTATTTATTTATTTATTTATTTTTTTTTTTTTGCACCCTCAGATTCCAGATTTTCAAATAGCTGTATCTCAGACAAAAATTGTCCCTAACAAATAGGATATACGTTCTGATGAATCTCTTTTTTTATTAACACTTATAACTGGTTTTGTGGCCCAGGCTCACAAATAAATATATCTGTTTAACATGATCTGCTTGTCTTCTTCACATTCTCTTGCATGTTTGCATTAGAACACAGATTATTTTGTACATGTTCTCTATTGTTTACATTTATTATCTGTCTAGTTCATACACTAACGTTTTTAAAAGTAAAATATTTCTGCTCAACAAACATTTCTGAGTATTATCAATGATTAAAACAGTTGTGCTGCACAATATTTATGTGGAAACCATCATACATCTTATTTTTCATGATTTGCAGATGAATAGAAAGTTCAAAACGTTGTTTTTTGAAAGAAATGAATACTTTTATTCATCAAGGATGCATTCAATTGATCAAAAGTCCCAGTAAACATTTATAATGTTCCAAACGATTTCTATTTCAAATAAATGCTGTTCTTTTGAACTTTCTGTTCATCTGTGAATCCAGAAAAATAAAACGTATGACAGCCTCCACTGAAATATTGTGCTGTTTTAATCTGTTTAAACTGTTTTAATCATTGCTAATAATCATAAATGTCTGTTGAGCAGCAAATCATCATATTAGAATGATTTCTGAAGGATCATGTGACACTGAAGACTGGAGTAATGATGCTGGAAATTCAGCTGCGAATCATAGAAATAAATTACAGTTTAACAGATATTCACATAGAAAACAGATGTTTTAAATTACAATAATATTTCACAATTTTACTACATTTTTGATCAAATAAACGCAGCCTTGCTGAGCAGAAGAGATGACTTTCAGAAACATTAAACTAATCTCACTGAAGTAGATTAGTATATAGTATGCTGAACTATTTTTTCCATTGCAGTGCATTCTGGGATTCCTGCGTTATGAATGCGATGCTGCTGCAGAATCTATCCTGAAGCGAGACTCACGCTGCCCACGTTCTGGAACGATCTTCACATCGGGAACATGCAGATGAAGCTCTAAAACCCTGAACACACAGAGGAACGAGTCCTGAACATCAGCTGATTCTCACGAGCGTTCAGTCTCATCAGTGTCTGTGGATCATTAACACTATTGATCAGTATTGATCGTCAAATAACAGAGGAAGTCGAGTCAGAAAGAGCCATTTATGCTCATCTGACATGCAGACTGATGGACTCACACGGACTCATCTGCTCTCAGACGCTCCGTTAGTGATCCGTCATTACCAACCCAACATCTGACAACATGTGTGACCAAACCTGACACATGACAACACGCCAAAATAATGAAACATGTTAAATATGACATATGTATTGGTGGATCATTCGTGTGATTTCTGCAGCTCATATGAAGAATGAACATCTGTTAATGACATTAAATCAGCACAGATCTGTTTCAATCTGCTGTGATTGCGAACATTCATCACGTTATTTTAATGAAAACTCACCCATACAAACACTCTGTTCACTTGCTGTTGTGACCCTGTTGGATGTGTGTGTGTTTAGTGTGTTTAGTGTGTGTTTTGTGTGTGTGTGTGTGTGTGTGTGAGCTGGCAGGAGTGTGAGGTCACGCTCTCGTCCTGCTTTCAGCTGTAAGAGTGATTCTGGAAAACCTGAGCAGATCCAGAATGAAACAGAGACCTGCTGCTTCAGCCGCTAGAATACTAATGATCACACATCAATGTGCTCTTCACACACACACACACACACACACATAAAACACACAAATACAGGTTCCCATTTGTTGTGGGTTCATATCATGTATGCATGATGGTTTTCAGCTGTATAAACGGTATTTTCCTGTATTACTGAATATAACTTACATATACACTTATATCACTAAAGCTGAATTTTCATCAGCTGTTACTCCAGTTTTAAAGGGGTCATCGGATGCCCATTTTCCACAAGTTGATATGATTCTTTAGGGTCTTAATGATAAATCTATAAAATACTATGGATAAAAATTCTCAATGGTTTTGTAAAACAACACCCTTTTTACCTTGACGAAATCATCTCTGCAAAAATCATCTCATTCTAAGGGGTTGTTCCTTTAAATGCAAATGAGTTCTGCTCGCCCCGCCCCTCTCTTCTCTCTGTGGAGTGACGAGCCTGTTTACATTAGCCGCGTTTAGCCGCTAAACTTCCTAACTACCACATTATAAGGAAAAGCGATCGCAAAGATTCATAAAAAACCCTTATAATCACTTCTGCTGTAAGTGAATCTGGATCATGAATGATTTGCGTGAACATAGACGGATATATGTAGATCGGGAGGCGCATTCCCTTCACAAACAAACATAATCCACTGCATCTTCAGCGGCTCAGATGTCGGGAGTAAATGATGACCACTATGTTCATTATTACATCCAGCAACACAACACCTCAATCACTCAATCAGAGATATTCTTGTCTAACTTACATCCCTGCTCCAGCATCAAAACAAAGAGGGCGGACTGTTACAGCTGATCTGAGGTAAGACGCTCATGTCAATCAACTATTGTGGGAGTGGCCTCTGTCATGTGACGCCACAACGACAGGCATCTGAGAACAGCTCGATTTGAAAAAGGGGATATTATTTTTACAGATTAATTAAAAACCACTGCATGGATTTTTATCATTATAGGGTAGATTTGTACATACACTAAAAACACACATTAATGTTCAAACAACATGAAAAAGTGAACCCATCACGAGTGCACACACACAGCAGTGAGAAGTGAACACACACCCGGAGCAGTGGGCAGCCATTGCTCCAGCGCCCGGGGGAGCAATTGGGGGTTCAGTGCCTTGCTCAAGGGCACTTCAGTCATGGTATTGAAGGTGGAAAGAGTGCTGTTTATTCACAATCCCCACCTTCAATTCCTGCTGGTGCGGGAATCAAACCAGCGACCTTTGGGTTACGAGCCTGACTCTCTAACCACATGACTGCCCATATAATCTTGTCCAACAGTGTAAATCTATGCTGTCACTTTTTATTAATTTAACACATCATTAGTAAATAAAAGCATTAATTTCCTTTTTTTAAAAAAATAAGCATAATAATTTACTGACCCCAAACTTTTAAAGGGTAGTGTACATTGTGAGAAAATATTCGATTGTAAATAAATGCAGTACTTTTACATGTTTTATTCATCAAAGAATCCTGAAAAAAGTATCACAGGTTCCAAAAAAATATTAAGTGTTTCCATCATTGATAATTCTAATAATAAATCAGTATATTAGAATGATTTCTGAAGGATCATGTGACACTTAAGACTGGAGTAATGATACATTTTAAAGTATATTAGAATAAAGTTATTTTACATCGTAATAATATTTAAAAATATTACTTTTTTAAAGTTTTTTTTCTAATCAAACAAACGGCTAAGCCATAAAAAACGTATTTAAAAAACATTAAAAATCATACTGATCCCAAACATTTATATGGCATTGTGTGTGTGTGTGTGTGTGTGTGTGTGTGTTTAGATCTATATGGGTGATTGGCATGACACCTACATTTTTTGTCTGATTACATTTTTCAGTAAAAAATTGTTTTAAATGCATCAAAAACATGCCATATATATATGAAGTACCTCTCCTATGTATGGACCCACTTTAACTTTTAAAAAAAGATTAGTTATTTGTATTTTTCTGTTATTCAAAGTGTCAAAACATCATGTGGTGCGACCGTCCGGCCATTACTGTTGTTTTGGAAACATCTTTGAAATTACCCTAAATTTATTCAGATCAATTTTCTGCACTATTTACCATGATTTCCAAAATGTTTTTTAATCCTGTATAAAACTGCAAAGCATTTGTGTTTCTATTTCCATCATAATATACAAACAAACTTTCATGATTTCCATGAAATATCATGTGGTGCGACCATCAAGAAACAAACATTTTGGGTCTTTTATGTTGAAATCCATTCAAAGACAAGACTTTGCATCACACAGCAATTTGCCACTGACCTAAAGAAGCATCAAGCAGGTTTGTAACGCTCTTTCAAATTTGGGAAAAATAGCCTTTTTTATGGCTGGTATGTAGTTACAACATTTTGGATATCATGTGGTATGACCTAAAAAAAAAACAAAAAAAATAATGAATATTAAGTTATTTCTACAAGTATTTATTTGTATTACAAATTTCATAGTGACCTTTTGTGGGAAGCGAGATTGTTTTGTTTAGGAGGCCAGTTCTGTGCTTGCAAATTTTTACTGAATTTGAAATATCATATGGTGCAACAAAATATCACGTGGTGCGACCACTGCAGAGTGTGTTCCATTATAGATATTTGTTCCAGACTGGCAGTTTTTGTGCTTTTATATTCAATTGCCAGTTTGTATACATAAAATACTTCATTTTAATATAAATCGAGTTTTATGCAATTTGGGTCATTTCAGATGGTTTATGTTTAATCTTTGTATGATATGATAAAAAAAATGCAAAAATCTAATAATTTAGAGCATATCATTTTAGTTTGGTAATATTTTTCTATTTGTCTATTTGTCACTATTAATTATTTGTGTGAATCATCAGACTGTGCATTCATACACTGAGATATAAACCAGCAAAATACCACAGTACAATCTCAGTGTGGTAAACCATCAAATCAACACAATCAAATGTGCCTCCATCTTTAATTCAAACCAATCCTGAATCGCTCAACAGCACCGCCGTCCTTAAAACAATAACACACACTAACAACTACAGACCAACAAACCTCTTCAAATAACCCGCAGCGCTGAACAAGTGTGTGTGTGTGTGTGTGTGTGTGTGTGGTGTGTGTGTGTGTGCTCTTTCTCCAGTAATGGGATTGTGCTCTTCAATGCATTTGCGCTCTTGAGTCGTGGCCATCAGAGATGAAATCATCGATCTGAAAACAATTTAGCCGTGCGAGGCCAGCGATGGTCCGGCTGCGGCTCCTCTAGACGCTTTATCTTTATGCTCTCAGAGACTCTTTCACGTGTCCTTGACGCAGCGCTGGTCACGGAGCGGGAAAACACGCCGGTCGAGGTCAGAGGCTGATTGAGACGTTCAGATATACAGAAAACCATCATATATAAAACAGCAGTATGATTCACACAGTCGCAGTGATCCAGCAGAAACAGCTGCTCTGACACACAACACACTGAATAAAAACACCACTGAACTGAACTCTCTCTCTCTCTATAGTTTATTCCACTCTTTTTGACGTTTGAAAGTGAAGAATTGAAAGCGTCAATATTTGTGCTGTAACTCCTGGTGTTAGTTGGTTCTTGTAAAGCGTCAACACACGTGTGAACACTGAAAATGAACCGTTTCCATGAGTCGGTGAGTCTGGATGATTCAGCAGATGTTTTCATATGAAATCAATCACAATATATGACAAAACAATCACAATTTGGCTAAGTTGTGTACACTCCTAAATTACAGGCCGATGGATATGGATTTTTTGATGATTGATGCTGACACCTCAGACAGCAGGGTGGGCGACGGCTGATATAAAGTCAATATATATATTACACCACCCTGTTTCAATAAAATAACACAATAAATTATCTGACATTTTATTAATTAAAACAAATGAACTGTAAAATAAAAAGATATACACTACCAGTCCAAGGTTTTTGAACAGTACGATTTTTTTATGTTTTTTAAAGAAGTCTCTTCTGCTCACCAGGCCTGCATTTATTTGATCTAAAGTCCAGCAAATGCAGTAATATTGTGAAATATTTTTACTATTTAAAATAACCGTTTCTATTTGAATATCTGTTAAACTCTAATTTATTTCTGTGATGCGCAGCTGAATTTTCAGCATCATTACTCCAGTGTCACATGATCCTTCAGAAATCATTCTAATATGCTGATTTGCTATTCATGGAACATTTATTACTATTATCAATACTTAACACAGTTAAGTACATTTTTTCAGGATTCTCTGATAAATAGAAAAAGCCAAAGATCAGCTGAAATAAAAAGCTTTTGTAACATTATACACTATACCATTCAAAAGCTTGGATTTTTTTTTTTTTTTGTGATATAAATTACAGAAATTAATAGTTTTATTTATCAAGGATGCTTTAAAATGATCTAAAGTGATGATAAAGTCATTTATAATGTTATAAAAGATTTCTATTTCAGATAAATGCTGTTCTTCTGAACTTTTTATTCATCAAAGAAACCAGGAATAATTCTACTCCGCTGTTTTCAACATAATAATAATAATAATAATAATAATAATAAAAATAATAAATGTTTTGAGCAGCAAATCATAATATTAGAATGATTTCTGAAGGATCATGTGACTGGATTAATGATGCAAAAAATTCAGCTTTAAAAACACAGGAACAAATTACATTTTACAACATATTCAAATAGAAAACAGTAATTTTAAATAGTAAAAATATTTCAGATTTTTACTGTTTTTGCTGTATTTTGGATAAAATAAATGCAGGCCTGGTGAGCAAAAGAGACTTCTTTAAAAAAACGAAAAAAAAAAAAAAAACTTTTGACTGCTAGTGTACAATTTATGAAACCTTGTTTCTTAAAAAAAAACGTAAAAAGGCAATTGCAAGTTTTTATCTCACAATTCAGACTTTTTTCCTCACAATTCTAAGATTTTGAAAAGTCATTCTAAAAAGTCAGAATTGTGAGATATAAACTTAGAATTGCAAGAAAATCAAAAACGAGTTTTCTGAAAAAAAAAATCATCTCAGAATTGTAAGAGAGAAAGTACAAATTGTGAGATAAAAATTCACATTTGCTTTTTTATTTCATGGTGAAAATGAGTTTTCATAACGTCTTGATTCTGTAATCAAATTTAAAAATGTAAAAAATAAAGAAATGTTTAAAATATGAATATCCTTTGTGATATATACCGGTCAACCACTAATATAAATGATCTTAAAATAAAAAAACTATAAAATTGCACATTTACATTTGTAATGTAATGTAATGTAAAATTTTACTAAAAAAAATATTAGATAAACTTTAAACATGCAAGCGTGTCATTATATTATTGAAATATTATACTCGAGTGAATATTTTAAGAGGTTCAGCTGAAACAAACTTTATTGAATCACTGATCCACACTGAACTGTTTGACATGATACTCTTCATTACTCGTCCTCAGGAGTAACTGAGAGCGCTGTGAGGAATCAGGGCCGATAATGAAGCGTCCGTATCTCGCTCAGATTCATTTCAGACACGGGCGAATCCTTTGTAATCGACTGCTAAATGAGTCTCTCGTCTCCCCGCAGGCCTCCGTCGCATTTCAGCCGCTAAAAATACCCAGATGAGCCGCTCTGCCCTTCAGTATCGCAGATAAATTAACCCATTTACACAAAAACACTCCCACCGTTCGTCTGATCTGTGTCAGGACCACAGCACATCTGTACATCTCAACATCACAGAAGAAGCTGGAGGAACGTCTCAAACCAGGGTTGTCATGGGTATTTCAAATAAAAATAAACGTCAACTGAAATAAAACACAATAAAGCTTACATTTAAGCTAGCTGACTATATATATATATATATACAGACAAAAAAAAGATAAAAATGACAACTAAACAGAAAATACAAAAATAAAATATAACTGAAAACAAAAAATACATGAATGACAATAAAATAAAACAGGTTGAACAGCACAAGCAATAAAAAATCTTTTGATTTATCAAATCAATCCCATGAGCCCTCAAATCAGGTTCAGAATTAACTCTCACTTCAGTCAAACTGATACTGTTAGTGGATTTTAAGAGTCGTGTGTGTCCACAAACTGAAGCGAAACACACACCTCTGACCTCTGGGGACATTATCTCCCTGACCTTTGACCTTGAATGTTATCACTTCCTGATCTGAGAGCAGCAGGTTGAAGGAGACACATCTACAGACCAGAATACCAGCCTAGCAACCACACACTGCACCCTAGCAACCATGTAGAAGACTGCAGCGCAGTGGAGGTGAGTTCAGGCCGTTCTCAGATAAATCTACAGCTCTCACACACACACACACACACATAAACTCTCACAAACACCGTCTGATGTAGTCAGTGTTGTTCTTTGTGCAGTCACACACACTATTCAATTAAACCACAGTAGTGTGTGTGTGTGTGTATGTGTGTATAATCCTTACATTCCATTAGTGAGAATTGATCCGGTCGCTGGAATTGCTGACTAACCTGCAAGAGCTGTGTGTGTGTAAATGTGTGTTGAACATGAAACACTCACACACACACAGATTCAGCTCTGTTTAAGTGTTTCTACATTATGAGTGTGTGTCCTGTTGTGTGTGTGTGACAGTAAATGTGCATCACTTCAGTCTCCCGCTGCTCATTAAATGCCAGAGCTGTCAATCAAACTGCAGTGCCTTTATTGTGTGATTCATTCCCCCCCGCCGGACACTGATTGCACAGATGCATGCTGGGAAGCGCAGTCTCAGAGGACGGCACCTGAGCAGAATTCACACGCTAAAACACACATTACTGAAGACTGATTCAATACTGACAATGAGGCTTTAAAGGAGAAGTTCACTTCCAGAACAAAAATGTACCGATAATGTACCCACCCCATTGTCATCCAAGATGTTCATGTCTTTCGGTCTTCAGCTGAAAAGAAATTATGGTTTCTTGAGGAAACATTTCAGGAATGTTCTCCATATGGTGGACGTCTATGGTGCCCCAAAGTTTAAACTTCAAAAACGCAGCTTCAAAGGCTCTAAACGATCCCAGCCGAAGAATAAGGGTCTTATCTAGCGAAACAAATGGTTATTGTCAGAAAAAAAATGACATTTTATACGTTTTTTAACCTAAAATGCTCATCTTGTGTAGCTCTGCGTGTACTCTGTGTATTCCGGTTCAATACAGTTAGGGTACGTCTAAAAACTCCCATCTCGTTCTCCGTTGCAACATCAAAAATCATCCTACATCGCTGCAGAAGCACTGACCCAGTGTTTACAATGTGAACATGCAAAGAAGATCAAACCTAACTGTATTAAACTGGAGTACACAGAGTTCACCTGTGCATCACAGAGCTAGACAAGATGAACATTTGAGGTTAAAAAGTGTATAAATATTAATTTATTTTAGAAAATAACCAGTCGTTTTGCTAGATAAGACCCTTCTTCCTCGGCTGGGATCGTTTTGAGCCTTTTGAAGCTGCATTTAAACTATATGTTGGAATTTCAAACTCATGGCCACCACAGAAGTCCTCAAAAAACAATTTCTTTTCAACTGAAAAAAGAAAGACATGAACATCTTGGATGACAAAGAGGTCAGTAGATTAAGATGATTCTGATACTGAATAACTCATCTAACAGTTCTGATATCTGATGAGTGATAGAAGATACTGCTGAAGCTGAAGCGCGTGTGCTTGTTTTTTAATGTCTTCATATCTGTTTATGCAACACAATTTGTTGAGTCAACTTAAAATAATTTGTTACCCTGCTGCCTTAACATTTTAAGTTCAGTCAACTCAAATAAGCTCAGTTAACTTGAAATGTTTAGTTGTACTAAGTGACTATTTAGATATTTGAGTTGACTAAACTAAAAATTTAGTTGAGCCTGGACAACAAAACCAGTCATAAGGGTCATTTTTTTGAAACTGAGATTAACATCATATTAAAGATTAATAAATAAGCTTTCCATTGATGTATGGTTTGTTAGGATTAAACAATATTTGTCTCAGATACAGCTATTTGTAAATCTGGAATCTGAAGGTGCAAAAAAATAAAAATATTGAGAAAATCACCTTTAAAGTTGTTCAAATGAAGTTCTTAGGAATGCATATTACTAATCAAAAATAATGTTTTGATATATTTACAGTAGGAAATTTACAAAAAATATCATACTTAATATCCTAATGATTTTTGGCATAAAAGTAAAATCAATCATTTTGACTCATACAATGTATTGTTGTCTATTGCTACAGATATACCCGTCATACTTTTTTTGTGCTCCAGCGTTTTCACTTAGTGCAAAGGCAGTTAAAGTTAAAGGCAGCCAGGTAACAAATTATTTTAAGTTGACTCAACAAATTGTTGTTTACAGTATATGAGCATTACAAATGTTGAAATCATAACAGCTATGAAGCGTCCTGACTAAGCTTTCATAACCAGCAGTCTCAAACTATTAAAAATGGTTTGTCGTTAAATGTGATATTTCAGCTTCTGCATATCGGTTCGGCCTCTGCGTTGTCCTGAAGTTCGCTGACAGATTAAAGATCCAAAACATGCCTGTACATGCAACATAAGGGTGAGATGAGGGTCTGCATCTATAACTATAGAGTTGATGCTTGTAAAAACACATGATGATCCTCAATGAGAAGAGCAGGACCTCCACTGTTTCTCTGCTTTCAAACACGTAGAAATACAGAGCAAATCTGCTGGAAAGCCTTCGAACTCAGAGACCTCACGAGTCACATGTGAACATCTGAAGATGCAGACACGGTCAGAAGCAACAGATTTCTAACATATGATGCATTCAAGTTCATATTTGTGATTTGGGAAGTCATAATCAACACATCAGATGAGTTCAAATCACATTAGTCAGAGCAAGATGGCGATGTACCATTTCCACAGGAACTCTGTTATTTTTTGCTTTGTGTTTATTAAATTCATGAATGTGCTGTAAACTAAATCGTTACATATTATGGTGTTTTGTACATGCAATTTAGCTAGATTTATTGTAAATGAAAAAAAATAAATAAATTTAGTCATTCTAGTTATCAAAAGTAATTCGGACTGTTCATGTGTTTTCTCACATGACTTGAGCGCACCAGTATAAGGATCTGACGCCGCTAATGAAGCTCGTTCATCACGTCTGATCCGTCCTGAGGAGACCATGTGCCCAGGGCTGATGGGTAAACCGGGCCAAACACGCATTCTAGAGAAGAGACGTCCGCCCTGAGGAAAACACGACGAGACCGAGATCACAGACACAAGGGCAGGTCACGCTGTGATTGGTCAGAACGTCAGGATCCTTCATGTGGAAACCGATTAACCCACAGAACAGACTCATCCGTCACTACTCTCATTAAACACCATCAGGACCATTCCTAAACTAGTCCCTAACCATCAGCCAGCACTGAAACCACAAAACATCATCAGAGAATCATGACAGACCAAAATGATGTGATATTCATATGTATTATATGTGAAAAGAAGCAACTGCCTTGTTGATGTCTTCAGACTCTTTACTTCTGCATTTTCTTAAACGTATGGTGTTCTGCCTGACAAACACCAAAAAGCAAAATCTATTCAGACACCTTTAACATTTCTCACATTATCACAGTTTATTTACTAAATGGTAATAAAATATGACGAGAACTCAACAGTTAAACTGTGTTAAAACAAATTCATCTTGATAATGATAACTTTGATAGAAAGGTATGTAAGAAAACATGGTCAGGTCAAGTTTATAGTCCCAAATTTTACTGGTAGGCCACTGTTTTGAATTTTTGGGTATAATATGTCACACTGTATTATGAGATCATATTCATTTGCTACACATCTACATAGTTTAGCTTTAAAGACATAATAAAATAACGAATTAAAACCACACTATTTTTCAAAGTTGTAAATAAATAAAATGAAAAAAAAAGAAAATACGATTTCAGCCTTTCTGCTTCAAACTTCCACGTTAAATTCAATGTGTTACTTGCCATTTTATTTAATTATTCATGAAATTTACTAGCAATTTCAAACTAAAAATTGTTTGTACAGTTTGGTTTCTGTATAATAAATAAAAAACTACAGACATATTTAAATAACAGAAAAAATAATTAAAAATGACAAAATCACAATCAATAAATGTATTGCCATTGGCTGTTGTATTTGAATAATTAATGAGGTAATTCCACAAGGTTGTTATAGTTAACTAAAACTAAAATCAACCATAAAAACATGACTTAAGTCAAAAAAATGTTAATTCAAATAAAAAGCAAAATTTGTTATTTCAGGTAGTCACCAAGACACCATTTCTCATTTTGTTTAGTTTAGATTTGAAGTACTAAAATAACTAAAACCATACTATTTTTCAAAGTTGTAAAATAAATAAATAAAATAAAAAAACAAATACTATTTTAGTTTTTCTACGTCAAACTTTCACATTAATTTCAGTGTGTTACTTTCAGTTTTTTGATTATTTGTGAAATTTGCTAGCAATTTCAAAGCAAAAATGGCTCTTTTTTCATATAAATACATTAAATAAATTAAAAATATTTAGAAAAACTAATTAAAAATGATAAAAATCAATTGTCTTAAATGTCTTACCATTGGCTGTTGTATTTGAATAATTAATAATTGAGGTAATTCCACAAGGTTGTTATAGTTAACTAACACTAAAAAATAAACCATAAAAACATGACTTAACCCAAAAAAACAGTTAACTGAAATAAAATAAAAAATGTGTGTTATAGTCACCAAGACTCCATTTCTTATGTCGTTTAGTTTAGATTTGAAGTATCACAATAACTAACAAGAACCACACTATTTTTAAAAGTTTTAAATAAATAAATAAAACGAGAAAAAAAAAATTGCTGCAGTAAATTTGACAATAAAATACCATTTCTATCTCAAACCTTCAAGTTAAATTCACGTTACTTGCCATTTTTTATTATTTGTGACATTTACTAGCAATTTTGAAGCGAAAATTGTTTTTCAGTGTAATAAAAAACTACAAGTTTATATAAAAGAAAAATTATTAAAATGACAAAATCAAGTGAAAAAGACAAAATACGAAAATAAAATCTAATTAAAATATTAACACAAGCTATAAAAGCCAATGGATCATTTTAAAATGACACTGAATGTCTTTTACCAGTCATTTATAAATGTAATGATGTCTGCATGAATCGGAAATGGCCGGACATACAGTATCACACATGACTGCACAGACACACGCATGTTTACAGCACATGTATGCTTACATATGAGCGTCTGTGTATCTCCACACGCCCTGTATAACTCTACACATCACATATAACCCTTCTCGACATGCATGTATCTCCACACGCCCTGTGCACACAGTCACATCACTGAATCACGAGCAGAATGAGCGGATAAATGAAGCGCTGTGATTCATGTAAACATCGCGATCTCGGTCTGACGCTTCATGCATCTTTAATGCTTCATAAACGCCTTTTCCAGGAGCGACGATGAGACGCGCGCACAGGTGCGATGAGAAAAACAACCCCGCGCGCGACAGCACGAATCAACGCGACTGACTCGTTACTCATTACACAAAAATCAACGCCAAACAGCCGTGTTCGCGCGTCTGCATTGCGGTACATGTGTGTGTCTCAGCATCATCATCATCATCATCATCACCAGCATCTTCCTCCTCACAGAGCATCGCGCGTCTCCTCACACACATCCAGCGTCAACAAACGCGCGGTTCTTACCTGCGGATGCGACCGTGCCGTCCGTTCACCTTCAGCAGACGCTCCCGTTCCGCAGCGCGTCGCCGGGCGGACTGACAGCGCGGGGATCGAGCGCAGCGCGACGCGTTTGTCCCGAGCACACGATTGGACGCGACGCAGTGACGCGCACGGGAAGAAGCAGCGGAAGGGCGCTGATTGGCTCATTCACCTGCCAGACAATAATACAAGTGTGTTAGTCACGAGCAGCTGATACATGAAAACGCACCTGATCTATCTGTCTATCTATCTATCTATCTATCTGTATATCTGTCTATCTGTATACTTGTCTATCTATCTATCTATCTATCTATCTGTCTGTCTATCTGTATGTCTGTCTATCTATCTATCTATCTATCTGTATATCTGTCTATCTGTATATCTGTCTATCTATCTATCTATCTATCTATCTGTATATCTGTCTATCTATCTATCTATCTATCTGTATATCTATCTATCTATCTATCTATCTATCTATCTATCTATCTGTCTATCTGTATGTCTGTCTATCTATCTATCTAATTTTAAGAATGCTCTCAAATGTTATTTATACATTTGTTCATGAAGAGTTTCTCAAATATTTTGTATGTTACTGTTAACTGCTTGTTTCAGAACGTTCAGAGAACATTCAAAATCTTCTTATAATTTTTGCAAATTTCTGAAATTAAACATTTAATTAACCCCCTGGTGTTGTTTGTGTGTCAAAAATGGCTGTTTTTTCTTTTTCGATTACATTTTTGTACTATATTTTGGTTTGATAATGTTTTTTATTTCATATTTTGTGATGTTAGGGGTTTTGTAGTACTAAATAATATTTATAGAATATTTATGATTAATGTAATACGTGTTAACCACTTTTTGACCATAGAACTGGAAATGAAATGTCAACTTAAAGTGTTGCAAATCTTGAATGCTTTGGAGTGCAAGCGTGTATGACTTGTATGGAAATATTTTTAAAAAATAAACCAAAAAAAAGTTATAGTATTATGAAAAAATTCTATTTTAAATGTGTTTATTTATTTATTTGTTGGTTCAAAAGGTTTTACGCTAAAACTGAAAGTTGTGTTCTAAATTTGAGGTTGATATTACAAAAATAACAAAAATGTATGATTTTGTTTGGGTGCAGCACCGAATGTTTCTACTAGATGCAAAGGCACTGTGAAAAATACATTGTGACTATTGTTTTTCAGGACCATTTAACCTTTCAAATTGCATCCATGATTTTTTTTGTGTGTGTTCACCTAGCAAGTGCCAATAGCTTTAAGTTTCATATCATTCAGATGAAGTAAAACACTCTCTAAAAACAGAAATGATCACACAAGGGTTAATGTTTTCTCTGATGTTCACAATAACCAACAAAAAAAATACATAGTAGTCAACATCTGAAGTGGATCAAAACCTTTCATCAAAGTTGTCCTAAAACCAAAACAATACCTGTTTATGTCTGTTTGTGATCCACTTCAAATGCTGACTACTGTTTATCTGCATCAGCGATTACTGGGGTTACGGCATTTAAGCATATAAGAAATAAGACATTACATATTATTTATCACCTAAATCAGTGATGAACAAAGCATTTTTGGCAAATCCAAGGCATTTACCATAGAAATACAGTGTTTCTGAGTCCTTTTTATCTGTTATAGCGCCTGTTTGCATGCTTGTTTAGAATCAGCTGTCACATGTGCTCACGATGTTTTGTGAAGTTTTGAGTTTTCTTTTATGCTTTAGAGGATTTTGGGTTAATTTAGACTGGCCCCTTTTCTAAACGACCCCGTTATAGTGTCCCAAAGGGTAAATTGCAATTTTTTTTTTTTTTGATAATTATTGACCTAGAGAGTCCAGAGAATTGTACTGCAGTGTTTCTGTTTCCAGATTGAGCAAAAAACTTAGGATTGGTTTGCAAAAGTAGGTTTTTGACATTTTCGCAATGTTGTGTGAATCACGTTTACACACTTGCCTCTGAAACTTTCATTTCCTGTGTTTTTCACATCCGTAGCAAACATTTTGAGGGGTGTTTTGACAGATCAGAGCCACTGTACAAGTGAATGCCAAAATTGCGAAAACGCCAGTATTGCATCTGACAAGTTCATCCACTTCGTCCCACAGCACAAAGCACTGTAAAGGTCCTTGTACACTGAGTTCACAGAAATTAGTGGTCTTCTTTATAATATGTGGCTCCAGTAACATCAGCAAAGCATCAAAGTTCACTGACATCCTAAAATAAACTTTGAATCACCCAGGATAATCAAGCTCCTCAAGGAGGAATTCTCTCCTTCCTCTCTATATCTCATAATTTGATGGACCCAATATGTCCTTTCTTTTTCCCTTTAAAGAAGAGAGTGGACAACAACATCATCCTCACTGTTTAAAGATTCCATTGTGTATTGTTTTGTGAATTTTTTCACAGATGAATTAATACGCATCGGACATCGAGGTTTCTGTGCGTGACGAATTCTTAGAATAACAAATGCGAAAAAAAAAACCTTTACAGTCGCTTATGTCCTTGAAAAATGCAATATTGGCATCCAGTGGTTGATTTCTTTCAAATTTCTCTCAGACCTTTAAGGCTGTGAGTTGAACAGACCCACCGAGTTTGGTTCTGATCTGCCTTTGTTAACCTTGTCTAACAGGTGCTCAAAATTCATTAGCCAATGGCGGCCATGTTTTTTGAATACGCAAATGTCCTTATAGACACTTGTGGCAGTTTGGACCAAGACTATGCACACCAATTTTCATGTTGAAAGGACAAATGATTGTGCAGTTATAACCATTTTTATGCAGTTATAACCGTTTTTCCCTCTTATAGTGCAACCAAGTGGCCAAGCTCTTACATAAGTGTTCTGAGTTTGGCAGAGATATCGCATTCCGTTCAGGAATTATAGGCATTTTACTAAAAGTAGCCCCACCCCTTTCAAATGTTTTGGTGTCCTGGAAGCTGAAAGTTCAACTTTTTTTTTGATAATTATTGATATTCACTCTCCAGAGAATCTTTCTGCACTGGTTTGGTTCCAATCTGGCAAAAAACCTACACTGTAAAAAATAAAAAACACAATTTGTTGAGTCTTAAAATAATTTGTTACCCTGCTGCCTTAAAATTAAGTTCAGTCAACTAAAATAAGTTTATTCAACTTGAAATGTTAAGTTGTACTAAGTAACAACTTAGATATTTGTGTTTGCTAAACTTAACAGATGGTAAGTAACCCAGCTGCCTTAAAATTTTAAGTTGATTCAACTCAAATATCTAAGCTGTCACTTGGTATAATTTAACATTGCAAGTTGAATAAACTTTTTTTGAGTTGACTGAACTTAAAATTTTAAGGCAGCCAGGTTACAAATTATTTCAAGCTGACTCAACAAATTGTTTTTTACAGTGTAGGACTGGTTCTGAATCTGATGCGTTTTGTCTGCTATGAGCCAAGGATTTCAACAACATAAGACACTGGCGGTTTAGGAGTTACGAGTGATTTCATACTTTTGTTCGCTGTAGAGCCCCCGTCAGGCCAATTGGGGTGAGACTTGGTGACATTGTCGGAGGTGTGAGTACTACCATCCCACCAATTTTCAAGTCTCTACGACTTACAGTTTGGTCTGAACGATCAGTTTTATGTGGAGATCGCTGATCTGTGATCATTCTAACAATTACAACAGGGTTTCAGCGCTATGCTGCAAGAACAGCGTAAATTTCCAAAAACCTAAAGTATTCCGACAAGAAAAAGTACATATGTCAACGGCAGTTTTTACACACACTTTATAAATGAGGCTCAAGGTCTTTAAAAAAAATGGGAATGTTAGCAAATCGTTCTTAAAATGTATTGTTGGCTGGGTTTGCAGTAGACAGACAGTCATATTGTGATAAATGTTCGGCTGATTCTGTGCTGTCATTCTAAATAAAGATAAAGAGACACACACCAGGTCAAAGGTCACGGTTAATTAAGACAGGCTCATTACGATCATGTCCAAACGCTCATGACCCCAAATGAGATTAAACTCTTATCTGACCTTAACTAACTGATCGACGATGACAGATCACCTGCAGTAAACAAATAAATCATCAGGACTGAGATCTTCAACTGTGTTTTTGCCGTTGTTTTCATAAATCGTCTGTAGAAATCACAAGCATGTGTTTGTGTGTCGGGATCTTCAGCGCCTCGTTCTGCTGTGGGACCCGCGTCGTCCCGCTCACGGCCCCCCGATCCAGCGGGAGCGTTAATCCGTCTGATGGGGGCGGGAGTGAAATGGAGAGAGGGCATTAGTGTCAGATCAATATAACACACCATCAGCAGGAGACACGGAGACCCCCGTCACCACACCGATCATACATAAACATAAATCACCATCTTCATCAGTGGAGTGAAGAATCAACCCTAAAACCTGATCAGTCAACTCAAATCATATAAAAGCACATGATGCTGCTTAAAGTGACAGTTCACCCGAAATATGATCATTCTGTCATCATTTACAATCCCTCGTGTCATTCCAAACCTGTGTGAGTTTAAACACAAAAGAAAAGGTTTTAAAGAATGTTACTAATCAAACAGTTGATGAATTGTAAAAATACAGTGGAAGTCAATGGCTACCATCAACTGTATTCTTTAAAAACACCTTTCTTCTGTGGTCAAAAGAGAGAAGAAAGTCATACAGGTTTGGAATGACATAAGAGTAAATGATGACAGAGTGATCACTATGTTTTACTCTACTGTATGTTTTACATGCACTATGTTTACTTTTATTTCAATATTAGAATATAATCTAGAAGAATAGATGATGTTCATAAATATTCATGTTTGGTAAATATTCATTCATCAATATTCCAGAGGTTCTTCATCACTTCATCATCCACCAAACGCTGACTGATCTAAGAGCGAATCTTTGTGATTATCTGAATAAATTATTATGATTCTCTAACGAATCCTCATGACTCACTGAATAAATCCTCATGCGACACACATGCTTTTATACATATGAGCTTCTCTTCTTTCTTCTCTCCACCATGAGCAGGTTAAATGTCTAAAGATGGAGACCTGACTCACACACACTCATGAATCCCTGGAGGGGGCGGGGTAACCGAGCCGCGTGGGGGTGGGGTAACCATTTGGGAGGAGGGGGCTTGAGGTCAGTCGTCATGGCAACAATCAACGCCGCGATAATGTGATTCTCAATCTATTCATGACTGAATGGACTTCAAACAGAGCAATAAAAGCAGCGAGCGTCCGAGCGACGTGATTGGACAACGCCAAAGCCGAGCGGTCACTTCTGATTTGATGTTGCTAAGACACAGAGACCAGAGAGAGAGAGAGAGAGAGAGAGAGAGAGAGAGAGAGAGAGAGAGAGAGAAAGAGAGAGATTTAAACACAGGCTCCTTCAGGGGGTCGTGAAGGAAAATGAGTGTGTAGGGAGAGTGGGACACATCCCAACACTTTTTGGCTTTCTCTGTTTGTGTAAATTCACAAACTAGGTTAAGAGTATTTATTTATTCCACATTCAATTTCACAAACCTTTAGTGCAAATACGTGGTCTAGTTTGATAAAAACAGGGTATACTTTTTTCTACAATTACCCTGAAAGAATGGAAGTGAAATGTGACAACATGCCCCATATGGACACACTGTAACACATGAGAGGCACATTGACATGACCAAACACAGCTATATGACAGAGGTAAAGACAATGTGAACAAATACATGACATTCAGAAAAACACAGAGCTGAACACACAACACTCCATCACACACACACACACACACACACACACGTTAATATCTAAATGGGGACATTACATAGACTTCCATTGTTTTTATATACAGATAGTTATAGATTTTAAAAGCTAATCCTAACCCTACCCTCACAGAAAACTTTGTGCAGTTTTACAATTAAAAAACAAAACAAACAAACAAAAAAACTTATAACAGTGTGTAGACATGATATGAGAGATTCATTAATTATAACAGAACTGTGAGATTGGATGAACTGAAGTGACAACTTTTTAGTGATTATAAATAAAGCACCTTGCATGCATTCTAGTCTATACATAACCCACACATCATTTGTTTCCTGCTAGCTACATTTCACATACATAAAAATTTGTCTCTAAACATGTCTTTTATCATGTTCTGTTAATCCTAAAGCAGTGAAAAAACTGCACCTCTATAATCAAAAACATGGTTAATATAGTTAAACCATGGTAACCACAAATTAACACTAACCATAGTTTAACCATGGCATTTGTAGTAAAACTGTGGTTATACAAAAAAAGTTATTTACTATTATAATAATGATATTCTTAAGGGATTTATATTTGAGTTCTTTCTCTTTCCAGTGTTTTGTTTTTGGTTTGATATTTTGTACTGTTTAATAAAACAAAAACAAATCAGCAAAAGATTTGCCATACAAGCTCCGAACTCCTGATCTGAATCAAACGATTCGCGAACCCGCGCAGAACTCTCTTAATCAAATGATTCGCGATCCGAGCTCAGAAGCCCGGATTAAAGCAAATAATTCGCGATTCGCAAATCCGCACCGAACTCCCGATCTGAATCAAATGATTCGCAAATCCGCACCAAACTCCCGATCTTAAACAAATGATTCGCGAATCCGCGCCGAACTCCCGATCTGAATCAAATGATTCGCGCGTGCCGAACTCCCGAAATGATTCGCGAATCCGCACCGAACTCCCGATCTGAATCAAATGATTCGCAAATCCGCACCAAACTCCCGATCTTAAACAAATGATTCGCGAATCCGCGCCGAACTCCCGATCTGAATCAAATGATTCGCGCGTGCCGAACTCCCGAAATGATTCGCGAATCAGCGCCGAACTCCCGATCTGAATCAAATGATTCGCGCGTGCCGAACTCCCGAAATGATTCTCGAATCCTCGCCGAACTCCCGATCTGAAACAAATGATTCGCAAATCCGCTCCGATCGAACTCCCGATCTTAAACAAATGATTCGGGAATCCGCACCGAACTCCCGATCTGAATCAAATGATTCGCAAATCCGCTCCGATCGAACTCCCGATCTTAAACAAATGATTCGGGAATCCGCGCCGAACTCCAGATCTGAATCAAATGATTCGCAAATCCGCTCTGAACTCCCGATCTGAAACAAATGATTCGCGAATCCGCGCCGAACTCCCGATCTGAATCAAATAATTCGCGCGTGCCGAACTCCCGAAATGATTCTCGAATCCGCACCGAACTCCCGATCTGAATCAAATGATTCGCGAATCGAACTACCGATCTGAATCAAATGATTCGCGAAACCGAGTCGAAATCCCGATCTGAATCAAATGATTCGCGACACAAGCTCCGAAGCCCCAATCTAAAGCAAATGATTCGCGAACCTGCACGAACTCCCGATCTTAAACAGACGATTCGTGATACACTCTCGATGTGAATCAACAGATTGGCGAACCCGCACCGAACTCCCGATCTGAATTTAAGCGAATTCGAAAATAAATTTTTATGATTTGGTTCAGTAGAGTTCGTCACGAGTTTGAATCAATCAGAGCGGTTCCAGCGTAAATGACTCAATTGATTCGGTTCAGCTGTTTCTCCGCTATTCGCTCATTCAGTCATGTTTACACGACTCTGTCAGTACTACTAATGGCTTAGCTCGCTAGTTTTACGACCTTAACTGAAATAAGCGAGAAAGTATGTTGTTTACAAATAGAATATTAATATTTCCATTCCAAAGAAAACATCCAACACAAATCTACTCCATGAGGTGAGGTAACTGGTTTACTGCTAATGTAATAGCACTAATATGACGAGCTGCAGCTCAAAATACATGTTAGATGGAAACATTGTGCATTATGATGGAGTTTGAGGCTTGAGCTGCAGTTCAATAGGAATCAGTTGAAAGCATCCAGTCATCTCACACCAGTGAAGTCAATCTTACATTTATCAGTATGTAATATATTCGTATGTGATTGTATTAGTCTAAACAGAGTAATAGTCGATGTAAAAAGAACAGAGGAACACAAAACAGCAGAACAACATAAAGTTAAAGAAGGTAAACCTCATCATTCATCTGAACTGTGCTGGTATGTTTAAAACACTTCAGCTCTTTTATGTTCTTAAAACGACACTGTATTTCTTCGTACACATACTGAACCAAACTCATTTTCTCTGTACGAATAAGTGTGTACCATTACACCTCTAGAAAACATTTAAAACATCAAAACTACACTTACCTGAATAACAGTGTGTCTGGGCAAAGGCTGTTGTTTGTATTCATCATCTTCTTTTTAACGGCCGTTGTAAAGAGTGAGCGAGCGGGAAATAACGGACATATTTTCAAATTTTCACTAATCCGCCAACGGGAATAGGGAAGACACAAAAACAACCAATAGCATTGCTGAATGGGCTGAGATGTGGACTGCAAAAAATCTGCCACACACGACAATAACAGATTATGTGTGTTCTTCCAAGTAAAAGCCAAATGTTAACCATAAATTAACATATTGTGCCACAGCCAAGCCACATATGGCTCTCAGTTGTGCGCTGTCATTTGGGTCATATACCTCAGTACAAATAGTCCAAAAGACAAGTCCTTCCAATTCTAAAGCCATGGCAAAATATAGATGGTGAAAATTGGTCACACAGGACAAACGTGACAGCTATCAGCCACATTTGGCCCAAAGGTTCTTGCTCTCAGGGTCTCCACACATGTATTTGATATTCTTGAATGTGCACATTTTTCTAGCGGATTTACTTTAACATCTCAGGTTTCAGATGCGGCCAAAATTACAACAACAGTGCTTACAAACACATATATACTGAAATTCATAAGTTATTGCTAGGGACAGTTTAGTTGGTAGGGACATGTCATAGCGTCTCTACTAAACTCTTACTTCTTAAGATGTTATGAAGCAGCAGTGGACTCCATTGACTAATGCAGAATAAAGTCAGTCTGAATGACATTAATGACAGGATTGTGTAATGTTTTGGCTGAAGTGTCGCTTTAATGAAGCACATTCGCTGACCTCTGATGACAAGCGCGAATGAGTTTGATCTAATTAGCAGATCAAAAGCTCCTCTAGAGAATTTAATAAGGAGATATCGCTGGTGTGTGTCAGTCTCCGACACTAGATGGCGACAGAAACCTGGAGAACTTCAACAAACAGATTATTAAACACCAGTCAACCAGTACTAGTACTAGTATTACGGATTAACCAGGGGTTAAGGACCACTAGGGGTCCTCAAGATGATGTAAAATGATTAAAAAAAAAACAACACACACTTTGGATGAGAATGAGGATTTACATTGTCCTGGAAAATATGAGGAAGCCTCTCTTCAAAAGTCACAGAAATTCATCAAATTCTTAAAACAAAATGAGCATTTTTAATCAACATACATTTTAAAATTTATGCCAGGGTCTAATATATTTTACTCACAATATTTTTACTCATTCTTAGGTAAATCAAGAGTACAGTTAGAGTAATTAGTTAAAAAACAAAAAACCTTCAGCTCATTAAACTTGTGGAGTCTGAATTATTTTCATTAGTTTAGTGACACGATTGATTCCTCACATCGTACATGAGCATCTGATCGGTGTTTGTCTACAGGCATCATCATCATCATCATCATCATCATCAGAACATCTACAGCTGCTTCAGTTTCATTTCATCTGATGATTGTATGAGAATCCTGCAGAAAATCTGAAATCTGAAACCAGATAAAATCACTTGTTCAAATAACAGACGGCAGAATGTGTGCCAGCGCTGTGAGGACACACACACACACACACACACGCACACACTCGACAGATGGTTCTCTCTCTTTCCACACTGGAAATTTGACAATGACTAAAATAAACATGCTCTGAGCTTCTGCACACACTGTTACTCACTGCACGCTTGTGATTTTCTCTTTCAGCTTCTCTGGAATCCTTTGTGCTTCTCCCAAAATCTCAAAATAACCCAGAGCAACACACACACACACACACACGCACACATATACTGTGAGTTCATACTGTGCACTGCACTCTCTCTTACAAATGATGTGAAACAGAAAGCTGTATACAGTATACCCAGCGAAGAAAAATATGCTCCAAGAACATTCTCATTAACTTTCTTTAATGAAAACGTTATTTCACACTGTAAAACGTTTTTACTAGTTTCAACCTCAAATCTTAAGGCACATTTAAGTTGATTTAACTTGTGAGCAGTGTTGGGGGTGATGCATTACAAGTAACACGAGTTATCTAATAATATTACTTTTTTCAAGTAACCAGTAAAGTAACACATTACTTTTGAATTTCTAAGAAAATATGTGTTACTTTTTTCCTGATTTATTGATTGACAAGTCTCATGTCTGGAAACTGGGAGTAAACATGATGTTACTGTATTCTAGACTAAATGTGAACATGCATAATTCATCTCACTCACAAAAAACAGATTCAGCGTTCATCAAAATGAATAAAAACAGTGAAATTCAACTCAGAATATGACACAACCCTACAATAATTAAATGTTAAATAAAACAAATATCCTTTATGTATTTAATCCCATTCTATTAACCAGTGTCTTTGCTGCTGATCTTCCAAAGATGCAATTCAACCATACTAATAAGCAAAAATTAAAACAAATTAAAAGGGCTTTTACATTAGAATTGTTTTATATTAAAAACAAAGAATCAAGCCCCACCCAGAATTAAAAAGTAATGTAAGGCATTACTTTCCATAAAAACTAACTAATTAACGTAATTAATTACTTTTTGTTACATGTCTCCTTGTGTTTCTGTTTATTGGACTGTTTTGGTTTCTCCCATTGTCTTCCCCCGTCGATCTGTCTGCTTTGGTTTAACCCTTGTTAACGTCATCCCATTCACCTGTCTTGGTAATCAGCACACCCTTTATAAGCCTGTTTGTATCCTGAGTTCTCTGTCGGTCTTTAATGTTGTTTATTAAGGTTACTACGTGTGTGGATCTTCCTGCTTGTTTCTGCTTGTGCTACCTGAGGATTATATTAAACCTTTTGCTTGTTATCTCGTCTCTCGTCTCGTTCCATCCAGCACGCAGCATCTACGTAACAGAAAGACCGACCTACAACAGTTTAACCGGCGTTATTCCCCTGCGTTTATTTTTTTTTCTTGTTTCTCAGTGTTTTTCTTTTTGATTTTCTATTATGGACCCTACTGTTCTCCTCATCATCCTGAAGCAGGGGAAACGCTCTCTTGAGGACCACACCCGTGATTACATCTTCCTGGCAGAACACTCCCACTTCCCGGATAGCAGCCTTTGCACTTTCTACCGTGCAGGACTGAACACCACCACGAAGGGGCTGCTATCCGGAGAGGGTCCTCAAGAGAGCCTGCCGGACTACATCGAGTGGGTGCTGGCGTCCTGTGGATCGTCATGGACTATTGACTTCGTCAAGGAGGACGTCAGCCCCACTCCAGACCCAGAACCCAGCCAACCCTCACCCCGACATGCGGAGCATGAGCCCGAGCCCACCGCGGATGACGAGCCAGAGCCACGAGCGACAGAGCAAAGGATCGCCACAGAGCCAGAGCCCAACACGTCCGACCAGGTGCGAGAGCCGGCTACAACTACCGCAACGGTGGAGTGCTGCGTGGAGCAAGAGAGGGCTATGGAGAGCCCTGCCCACTGCACCACCGCTGGGGGTGAGCTTGAACTGAACTCTGGGGACTTGATTGACTTCTTTACTGAAGTTCTGGAAACTAACTCTGGAGATTTAATAGACTTTTCTACAGAAATACCTACCTGTCATGATCTACCTGTCGGTATGGAATTCCCACCCCCCCCCCCTCTTCTGTCTGTCTGGTCACCGCTGTCCCCTGACAGCCCCTCTGCTCACCCTCAGCCCACTACCTGTGCAGTGGGCTCACCGCGGGTCTGCCAGCTTCCATCGGCGTCAGGGCTGGAGGATCCCTCAGCTCCGCCTCCAGCCTCAGAGTCCAGAACTCCGCCTCGGCCCTCCGACCCTGCGGCTCCACCACGGCTCTCAGCGCCCTCGTCTCCACCGTCGCCCGTCGGCCCACCAGCTCCACCGGGCTCCCTCGTCCCTCCGGCTCCGCCTTGGTTGGTCGTTGTCCCGCCATCGCCTCGGGACTCCACTCCTCCGGCTTTGCCTCGTCGCTCCATCCCACCGGCTCTGTTGGGCTCCTCCCTCCCTCCGGCACAGCCTCCATCCTCTGTCGCTCCGGCTCCGCCGCGGACCTCCGGATCTCCGCCTACGCCTTGGTCGCCAGAGCCTAGGGCTCCGCCTTGGCCCTCCGGATCCTCGGTGTCGCCCTGGATCTTCGGCTCTCCGTCTCCGCCTCGGGCTCCTCCGCCAGCTGCTCCGCCTCTGTCGGTCGGCCCCCTGGAGTCGTCAGCCCTTCCTCCACCATGGCTCCTCCCTCCATCGGCTCCACCGTGGGTCATCATGGCTGCGGTCTGGGTCTCCCTCTGCTTCTCCTGCTTCGGGTCCCTCCTGTTTCCTCCCTGGCTCCTCCCACCTTCGTCGCCCCCATGGACTCTAAGGACTCTGTTTTTTGTTTTCCGTCCTCCGCCGAAGCCTCCCCCCACATGGACTCTGTTTTGCTGCTGTTTTTTCGCCCCTCTTGTTTATTTTGTTTTTTGTTTCCTACGGCGCGAGGTCGCGCCTATTCGGAGGGGGGAGTAATGTTACATGTCTCCTTGTGTTTCTGTTTATTGGACTGTTTTGGTTTCTCCCATTGTCTTCCCCCGTCGATCTGTCTGCTTTGGTTTAACCCTTGTTAACGTCATCCCATTCACCTGTCTTGGTAATCAGCACACCCTTTATAAGCCTGTTTGTATCCTGAGTTCTCTGTCGGTCTTTAATGTTGTTTATTAAGGTTACTACGTGTGTGGATCTTCCTGCTTGTTTCTGCTTGTGCTACCTGAGGATTATATTAAACCTTTTGCTTGTTATCTCGTCTCTCGTCTCGTTCCATCCAGCACGCAGCATCTACGTAACACTTTTTCAGGACGTAACGCAAAATTGTAATGCATTACTTTTAAAAGTAACTTTCCTCAACACTGCTTGTGAGTTGAAATCACTTGTACTTTTAAGTTGATTTAACCTAAAGTTATAAGACAGCTGTTAAAAAAGTTTTTAAGTTGAAACTGGTGAAAACTATTTTACAGTTCAGAGTGTTCTCAGAACATTCAAACTTTAAAATGTTAAAACCGTTTTTTTTTTTGTTGTTGTTTTTGTTTGTTTTGTTTTTGTAGTTATGTAAACAATAGATAAAACATTCAGGGAATTCCAGCTTACAAAAAATATGTTCTAAGAATGTTCTGCTAATGGAATGTTCCATTTTTTAAATGTTTCAAAAACATTAGGGGAATGTTACTTTTGAATACTTCTAAAATGTTACATTTACATCAGTATGAAATGTTTCAAAAAACATTCGTATAAATAACGTTTTTGTGTTAATGTTTTGAGAACTTTATTACAGACTAAAGAACTTTGAACAAATGTTCTATTATTACTGTACATTTGTTCAGAATCTTAAGAAAACCTTTCCCCTGAGTTGATGGCATCAGGTTTCATGTTGATGTCATCAAATTAAGCTATTCTGCATTTTAAATAAAAATTTCCGTACAAACGTCACTCTGATCAAAACTTTGGTTCATTCGTCACACTGAAAATGGAAGGTCAAGTGCAGTGCATTATGGGATACAGGATCTCATACACTCAGATATTGATCAGCACATCAGAAACGACAAACAGAAGAGAGATGTATAATGCAATACATTTATTCATTCAATATTATTATGAATATTATATTTAGATGCTGAAATATCATCCAGTGAAACTTGAATAAAATGAGACGCGAGGTTAGTAAATCTCTAACACTTCTGAGATTAAAGTACAAAATCCCTTTACAAAGACTGAGAGCATGAAGAGCCGCGGTACAGTAGAGTCTGAATGAAAAGAGATAAATACTGCTGCTGGGAATAAAACACTGACACACACACACACACACACACACGACCTGCACTTCAGTTCTCAAGCCACACAAACTCTCGCTTTATTTACAGTAACAAAATATCTTTACAAAACAACATTTAACATTTCAAATTCAAACTTGATGCAAGTTATGAAAAAAGCATAAAAATCTCTTTCACACACACACACACACACACACACACAATGTTCATTCTGACGAGCAGATCTACAAAAACTGAACGAGGCAAAATGTAAATAGAGTGAATTACATGTAAAATCCCAAAGTCAAAAAATAAATTATATTTTACACATCAAGAAAATGAATCATATTTTTAGAAACATATAACATAGTTAATTATCATAATGTCATAATGCAAAAAAGAATGAATGATCCTCAAAACAGGCTCAATTTTCTTTTTGTGAAATATAATTTCAAATACCTTTTGATTTTGGGATGAAATATGAGCCGGCGAGGGATTCACTCAATAGAAATGTCCTCTAGTCTCATTTCTACATGTGAATATTTAAAAGCGCTCGATTGGCCTGACGACGATCCTCCATTAGCGTACAAACTCACGTTTGACATTTGCAGTCAAGCAGATGAAGCATCATCATCATCGGGTTCCTCTCAGCATCGCAGGTTTGGGTTGCTATGGGAACTGCACGGGTTCACATGCGGGTCACGATGAGGGCGGCGGGGCGATGCGGCTCATGCTGCGCTCTGGAAGCACCTGACATCGACTACAGTGTTGAAGCACTTAAAGAGTCTGTGACTGTCATTAGCAAACTGTTAAACACTTCAGCAGCGCCCTGAAATACAGTGAGAGCGTCTGCATCTCTCAGAATCAGAGTAGAATTATGTCATCATGCATGGATACATCAGCTGCGTTCATAGTGTAATACTAGCATACTGCGTCATCACATGATCAACACTGAACGTAGTGTGCTGCTGCCGTCACATCGGGAATAGTTCACCCAGAAATGCACATGTAGTCATACACAGGTCATCCAAGGTGTAAATGAGTTTGTTTCCTCATCAGATTTGGAGAAATGTGTCATTCCATCACATGCTCACCAATGGATGTGAATGGGTGCCATCAGAATGAGAGTCCAAACAGCTGATAAAAACATCAACTAATCCACACCACTCCAGTACATCAGTCAACATCTTGAAAAGACAAAAGCTGAAACAAATCCATCATTAAGACATTTTTAACTCAAATACATTGAGTCCATAATAACACTTCCGCCTGTTAAACAGTCATATTAAAATCAAGCCACATATTTGTTTAGAGCCATTCTGGACTGTTTTGGCTTGTGCAGATTTCTCTCCTGATTCAGACCAGACCACTTTATCACTGTTAACGGATTGGAGTGATGTGGATTACTGTGATGTTTTTATCAGCTGTTTGGACTCTCATTCTGACGGCACCCATTCACATCCATTGGTGAAAAAGCGGTCTGGTCTGAATCAGAAGAGAAATCTGCACAGATCAAGCACTGTTTTCAAGCCAAAATGGTTTTGAAACAAATATGTGACTGGATTTTGAAGTGAGAGACAACAGGAGATGGACTCCACTGGATTATGAACTTGCATTTTAGTTAAAAATGTCTTAATGATGGATTTGTTTCAGCTTTTGTCTTCTCAAGATGTTAACTGATGGACTGGAGTGGTGTGGATTATTATAATGTTTTTATCAGCTGTTTGGACTCTCGTTCTGACGGCACCCATTCACATCCATTGGTGAAAAAGTGGTCTGGTCTGAATCAGGTGAGAAATCTGCAAAGATCAAGCACCATTTACAAGCCAAAACAGCTCTGAAAAACAATTAGGAGGCTGGATTTGAACTCACATTTTAGTTAAAAATGTCTTAATAATTGATTTGTTTCAGCTTTTGTCTTCTCAAGATGTGAACTGATGGACTGGAGTGGTGTGTATTACTTGTGGATTATTGTGATGTTTTTATCAGCTGTTTGGACTCTCGTTCTGACGGCACCCATTCACATCCATTGGTGAAAAAGCGGTCTGGTCTGAATCAGGAGAGAAATCTGCACAGATCAAGCACTGCTTTCAAGCCAAAACAGCTCTAAAACAAATATGTGGCTGGATTTTGATGTGAGAGACAACAGAAAATGGATTTTTCCACTGGAATATGGACTTTGATTTTAGTTTAAAACGTCTTAATGGTGGATTTGTTTCAGCTTTTGTCTTCTCAAGATGTGAACTGATGGACTGGAGTGGTGTGGATTACTTGTGGATTATTATAATGTTTTTATCAGCTGTTTGGACTCTCGTTCTGACGGCACCCATTCACATCCATTGGTGAGACAGTGATGCAATGACACATTTCTACAAATCTGATGAACAAACAAACTCGTCCTAATCTTGGACGGCCTGAACACATTTTCATTTTGAGGGAAGTATTCCTTAAGTTATAGACTCCGTCTTGAGTGATCAAACCATAAATGAAAATGTTTAAATTTTTGCCTGATATCTAGATGATTGCATAATAGTACATACTGCTGTAGTATGATAGTGTGCTATTGTGAACACAGCCCTGTTAAACGTCCTTTGACATCCGTCCGTCCAGTCCGCTTCAGTCGCGTCCGTCTCGAGCGTCGGGCTCGTTTAGTCTCTAGTAAACCGAAGCGTCGTCCTACACGAATGAGTTCATGGCATTGACCGGAGACGGCGGCTCGGAGCTGTCGTGCGCGGCGTCTCTATCCGACCTCCCGCTATACTGTCCGATAAACGAGCCGTCCTCGTTGAACTGCGTGTCTCCGGAGTCTCCGTAGTCGACTAAACTGTCGTCGCTGCCGTCGCGCTTAACGGTTCCGCTGGACGGCGTTCGGCTCCCTTTGAGCGGTTTATGGTCCTCGTCACTAGGAGAAAAACCACATGCGGGTGAATGGTGATGCAAATCGAACTCAAAAGATGGACACACATGCAGGATCAGCGTCACATGTACAATCGCATACATGTGACAGGATGAGAGACAAAACCTGCCAGAACTTCAAAACAAGAATTAAAGCATCACGTGAGACTTTCAGAGGAATAAAGATGGATGAAGCGCAATCGATATCTCAACATCTGAAGCGTGAAGATGAAAAACAGATTCATCAAGCTGTGATTCAAACATTAGTCTGAATATGAACATCGTGACATTACAAAGCCTGATTCATGAAACACCAGCTGAAATCGGATTCATTCGACAGACTTCCTGAAGAGATTCTGCTGGTGTTTCATGAACGAAACACATCAGTCGCGATTAAAACACAAACGGATTGGGAAAAACTTCAAATCATACATGAATCATGAATGGATGTAGCCACACTTCCCATGAAACTCCTGCCGTGTTACGAAAGAACAGAGAAGCTCATACTATATGACGCCTTCATAGGTTTTTCTGTTTTTGGTTTTATTGATCTTTATTATTATTATTAAATATGGATTTTTGTTGTTCTGTATTTGTTGATACAATTTCAGAAGTCATTTAGCACAAATGAACACAAAATAAAAATAATAGTTTAAAATATTTTTACATTTTATAAAAGTTAACAGGACCACAAAACCAGTCTTAAGTATGACGGGTGTATTTGTAGCAAACGGCAAAATACATTGTATGGGTCAAAATGACCAATTTTTCTTTTATGCCAAAAATCATTAGGATATTAAGTAAAGATCATGTTCAATGAAGATATTTTCCTACCGTAAATATATCAAAACTTAGTTTTTAATTAGTAATATGCATTGCTATGAACTTCGTTTGGACAACTTTAAAAGTGATGTTCTCAATATTTACATTTTTTTGCACCGTCAGATTCTAGATTTTTTTAAATAGTTGTATCTCAGCCAAATGTTGTCCAATCATAACAAACCACACATTAATAGAAAGCTTATTTATTCATGATGTATAAATCTCCATTTCCAAAAACTCACTTCCTCCCCGGCACCTCTGACCTGTGGCCTTCCACAAGGCTCTATTTTAGCTCCATCTTTGTTCTCTCTCTACATGTTACCTCTGGGCTCTATTTTTCGGAAACATGGTGTATCTTTTCATTTCTATGCAGATGATACTTCCCATCAAAAGAAACAACGCTACTGCTATCACTAATCTTTTGCAGTGTCTAGAGGAGGTTAAATCATGGCTAGCTCAAAACTTTCTCTTCCTAAATGAAGACAAGACTGAGGTAATTGTTTTTGGTCCTAATGAGAACTCTCAGAGTTTTAGCCCTGACCTGGACAGTTTATCTGTCTTTAGTTCATCGCAGGTGCGTAACCTTGGTGTCCTCATTGACCAGCACTTAAAATTTGATAAACATATCGCCGTCGTTATTGGATCCAGCTTCTATCAGCTTCGACTACTTGCTAAAGTGAAACACTTTCTCACCCCCAAAACTTCAGAAATGGCTGTTCATGCATTCGTTAAGTCTCGTCTAGATTACTGCAACTCCTTATATTGCGGTATTTCCAAATCTCAAATTGCTCGCCTACAGCTTGTACAAAATGCTGCAGCAAGATTTCTTTGTAAATGTCGTAAACATGAACACATCACTCCGATTCTGAAAGATCTACACTGGCTGCCAGTTTCTCAGAGAATTCATTTTAAAATCCTTCTTTTTGTCTATAAATCTCTACATAACCTAGCACCAGTGTACCTCTGTGAACTTCTTCACCTTTACTCTCCTTCTAGAACACTAAGATCTTGTGACCAGGCTCTATTAGTAGTCCCACATGTGAGGCTCAAGCGTAGAGGGGCACGGGCATTTGCGGTAGCAGGGCCTCAACTTTGGAATCTCTTGCCTTTAGAGATTAGAATGGCACCTTCTCTGTCTTCTTTTAAGTCCTTGCTCAAAACTTATTTTTTCTCTTTAGTTTATTAATTCTGTTATTCAGTTGTGTTAACGGGTTGTTTTATTTTTGTGTGTATTGTTTTTGGGGTATGTTTTACGATTATGCTTTTCTGTGAAGCACTTTGGTCAGCCTGAAGGCTGTTGTAAATGTGCTATATAAATAAATTGAACTTGAACTTGAACTTCCAAAAACTGTCCCTTATGACTGGTTTTGTGGTCCAGGGTCACACATTTTTTTAAATAAAATAATATATATATACATTTAAAGTCCAAAAAATATTGTATAACCCCAGTAAATAAAAGCTAAAAGCATTTAATCGGAATATTAGTTTTTGATACATTTACTCTAGCATTCGGCTCTGTTAGGGGCCATTCACTCAGAACACATCTTTGCATCAAGTGCAGCACAGAACTCGAGGGTCTCTTGATGTGCTTTTGAGTCCTGATGCAATAATGGAAATAAAAACAGTTTGTCATGCCAACTCAGAACTGTAAACAAAAGTTTGCAACGCTTGCCCCGCCTCTGGCAATTTCTGATTGGTCCACTGTGGAAAAGTAGACCATTGGAATAAAAACACGTGTTCTGTGTGAACAGCCCTTTACTCTGTCTGTGATTCGTTCTCTGGTCTGGCGATCGACGCGTTAACGGTTCACGTGAAGTGTGATCCTGGAATGGTTGTGTTTTTCTCCTCGCGCATGCAGATTCCCGCTTACCTTCCCACATCAGACCGGCACTTACAGACAACGGGAGGAACGAACGCCAGCGACTCTGCTGCACGAGCGTCACAGCAGACGTGAATCAGAGCTACTAAACATTGCATACTAAGACAGTAATGTGGAACTGATGAGTCTGTGTTCATTCAGAGCAGCTGAATCGACTTTGATTCATGAATGTCTGTTTTACCATTGCACGTGAGTTGGTTTCATTTGTTATCATTCATGAATTGAACAATCCTGTAATCCACACTCATATTCTGCATTTACATTTGGCAAATGGTGACTCACACTACGATCAAGGTAAAGATTTGATCACTGTTGGGGGCAAATGCAGTTTACGATTGCAATTTAGATTACTTGTTTTTCAAGTAACTACTAAAGTAACGCATTACTTTTTAATTTACAAGACAATCTGAAAATATCTGAGCTAAAAATGTAACATTTCAGGTGGATTACATATGTAAATATTTTTCCAGTAATAACATAAAATAAAATAAAATTCCAGTAATGGCTTCCTGTTTGTGTCAGGTGAAGAGCAGCTGTCAGATTCACATCGAGGACAGATCAACATCTGCAATAATGTCCAAAATCAGCATATAAAAAGGAAATCATTTAATGAAGCGGGGAATATAAAAGAATATTGCTAAACAGGAGTAAAGTGCGTTCATTCGTCTCTCTCCCGCACGCGTGCAGAATAACGCAGGAAGAGACTTTAAATGGCAAACCGGCAGCTTCGGTTCAGATCCGACGTCATTATACAAAACGAACATCTGCAGGATTATTCTGGATCAAGGAAGAAAATGAGCAGAACTATACTCTGATACAGAAAATACGCTGCCGGATCATTGAGTTCACTGATGTTTTGATCGAGAATCCGTATCAGACCACCAACAGCAGATCAGACCGGATCAGATCCATCGGAGGAGAAGATGAAGGTGACGTCGTGGAGAGGTTCTCATCTGTTCTCCTTCTCGGATCGGTGGGTTTGGTGCGGTGGGGTCAGTCTCCTGAGGGGTCAGAGGTCAAGGGTCAGGTCAGTGCTCTCTCACCTGTACTCTCCAAACGTGATATCATCCTCTTTCATGGGCTGGATCTCCGGGTCTCCGTGAGCATCTTCCTTCTCTTTAACTGAGACAAACATAAAAGTCACACAATGGCATTTATCATCTAAACAATACAAACACATTGAGCATTAAACAGTATTTTTTGTCTTGTTTCAAATGACTTAAGAAGTCTTATTTTCTGAGCAATTTTTACTAAGGGGTTTGTTCATATATTATTCACACTTATTTATACAATATTTTATTTATAAAAACATAGCGAAAATGTCTATATTGAATAGTCAAGAGTTTGTTTCTACACCTTAGCAGCACTTACAAAGACCAAAACTTAGAGTATTATTCCTCTCTATATTCTGAAGGTTTTTACTTAAGGGTTTGTTCATATATCATTCACACTGATTTATTTAACATTTTATTTCTAAAAACATGGTGAAAATGCCTATATGTAAAGATTTGAAGTTTGTTTCTCCACCTAAGCGGCACTAGCATACACCACAACTTAGAGTTTTATTCCTCTCTGTATTCTAAAGGTTTTTACAGAAGAGTTTGTTCATCTTTTATTTACACTTATTTATATAAGAGTTTATTCTTAAAACATGATGAAAATGCATTTGTTTTTATGATTTATGGATTGATATAAAGAAAAGTTCAAAATCCCCTCTGTAAAAACCTTTAACTCTAGTATGTCAAACAATTCAAACAAGAATTTTTAACCTGACTTTATTAAATGTTTATATTTTGTGGAAAAGTTTACAAATTAGTGCATATTTAATTGAACATTTCGGAAAACATAACTCATCAATGAGTTGGGCAAATATGGTGATATGATACCTAGTAGCTATTTTTTTTTGTAGTTCTTATTTTAAAATGAACTCACTTTATTTTGATCAATTTCTCTGACAACAACACTTTATATCTTCTTAATATGCTTCTTGATATAATGTTTAGATATGTACTAATGACTTAAGAAGAATAAGCAGTGCTAACAATGTTTTCTTTTCATTGTTTGTAGTAAATTATTATTTTTTTAAAAAGAAAAAAACAAATTACAAAAATGAAAAGCACAACAAAACTACTAAAACTTAAATTAAAGTGAAAATTAAAATAAAGAGAAACTATAACGTCAAATTCAAAATAATAATAAACACTATCAATGATAATAAAGTCATAGTCACCTGGATATTTGCCACCTTTGTTCCTCTTGATGAAGCAAATGATAAGCAGGATGAGGATGAGCAGAGCGATGGCTGACATCAGACCGATGAACCAACCCTGAGTGGCGATGTCCACCTGTGGACTCACCATCGCTGAGAAACAAGAGGAGGAGGAAGAGCATGAGACACGTGCAGATCTTCAACTTTAAACAGCTTGATTCCAACGGGGTACAGAAGATCAGACGCCGTGAACACAGCCATGAGACACAAACGCTCAAACAAGGTAAGGGAAACTTGACCAGCACTGCAGAAATAATGTTCTTTAACAGTATTTCTGTTTTGTTTCCCAGTACAAATATCTGAACATTCTTAAATCAAGATACATTTACTTAAGACATAATGCAGAAACTCTGAGAAATTTATCACAATGGAGTTTATGCTGAAGGAGAGAAAAAAAATTCAGAATTCTTCAGAAAACAAGATTTAATATCCTACGTTTGCATCTCAAGTAAATGTAAGAATGTTCATACTGGAAAACAACTCAAAAATACTAAGTAAGAAAATCACGTTTGCAGGTTGTATTGATTATGGGATACAATCATGCTGTTCGATCAATGAACAATAACACTTGACCCACATCATGAGCACAGACGGACTCGTGCAGGACATACAGACGTGCTTCATGCGTTTTAACATCTCAACACAACGGCCGTCATGCATCGCAGCCGTCAAATATCCCACAAGGCCTTGAGGCTGAGATGAAGCCTCACCTGGGACCTTAACCAACAGCACTTCAGAGAGATGGACCGCTCGGTCGTCGTGACCCCGGGCCACCACACGCACCCTGTAGGCCAAACCTTTCTTCAAACCCTTAAGAACGTGGAACTGAGAGCCGTTGACCATCTCTGTGTGCCAGTCTTCATCTGCCAGACTCTCATCACCTGAGGGTTTCCAGCACAACAGGAACCACTTCAGCATCCTCACATTCAAACACGGGCAAGTTAGCTCTCTACACCTGCTGTCAATCTGGAGTTAATTCTGACTACCCATCTACTACAGCTCTGCAATTAATCTACAAAACAACTGAACTGTTATGACCCTTTGGTGAACTACACTGCAAAAACTCATGTACTTCCTCAGTTTTTTGTCTTGTTTCCCAGTTTAAAAAATACATACACAATAACATCAGTTACGGTCTGAAGGTTAAAATGTTTTCAAAATGAAGTGTTTGTTTATACTTAAAACAAGAAAAAATATCTGTAACTGAGGTCAGAAAAATAAACCTAATACAATGGGAAAACAGGATTTTCTCTCCCGAGTTGCATATTTTTCTTGTTTTTTTTTGGTGAGACACTACAGCAAAACCCTTATTCTTTTCATGCCCTGGTCAATTTGAGTCTGTTTTGCTTCCATATCATGGCTTTTTTTCAGACTAGTGGAATGAAACGTCCAAATGCGCATTTAAGTGTTTATGTTATATTGCACTGTATTTATTTGCATCTGTGGATTTCAAATATATCAAAGTTAGTTTCTCCACTTCAGTAACACTTGTATAAACCAAGACTTAGAGTTTTATTACTCTCTATATTCTAAAGGTTTTTACTGAACGGTTTGTTCATATCTCATTCACACTTATTTATAGAATATTTTGTTCCTAAAAACATCGCAATAATGTCTATATTTAATGGTCAAGAGTTTGTTTCTACACCTCAGCAGCACTTACAAACTCCAAAACTTAGAGTTTCATTCCTCTCTATATTCTGAAGATTTTTACTGAAGGATTTGTTCATATTTCATTCACACCATTTTTTACAACAGGTTATTTATATATATATAAAAAAAGCTTGATGAAAATACATATATTTAGAACGTAATGAGTTTGTTTCTTGACTTCAGCAGCAACTAAATATACCAAAACTTAGAGTTTTATACCTCTCTATATTCTGAAGGTTTTTACTGAAGGATTTGTTCATATGTCATTCACAGTGACTTATGTAACATTTTCTTTCTAAAAACATGCTGAAATGCCTATATTTAAAGGTTGTGAGTTTGTTTCTTGACTTCAGCAGCACTAACATGCATGAAAACTTAGAGTTTTATTCCTCTCTATATTCTGAAGGTTTTTACTGAAGGGTTTGTTCATATTTCATTTACACTGATTTATGTGAGAGTTTATTCTTAAAACATGGTGAAAATGTATTTGTTTTTATGATTTATGGAGTGATACAAAGAGAAATTAAAAATCCCCTCTGTAAAAACAGATGTCAACAAAATCAAACAAGAATTTTTAAACCTGGCTTTATCCAATGTTCATATTTTGTGGAAAGGTTTGCAAATTAATGCATATTAAATATAACATTTCAGAAAACTTTTTTACCCTGTTCACCTGTAGTTTCTTACATTAAGTATAAACTCACTTCATTTTGATCAATTTCTCTGAATGTTTAGATATATGTATTGGAAAACAAGACAAAAGTACTAAATAGGAACACAATTTTTTGCAGTGTACCCTGCTGAACAGACGGGTCACCACCTGCACACCAGCATGGAGGTTGATCTGTTCAGCGGGGTAGATGACTGTGTATTAGTTACTACAGGAGCTCTACTCATGGGAATGTATATGCTCAGCGTTTCATCATCATCATCCTCACGACACACGCATGCAGGATTCTTACTGTTGTCTATAACATATTCAACATAAAGGTGTTTCTCGGGGCCCCAGTATTCCCAACTGATCAGCGCTCCGTCCTCGCTCACGGATGAGCTGACGTTCCCAAACGCAGGAGCGACCGGCGGCGCTGAGAGAAAGAGAGAGACATCATCAGCCCATCACAGTGACCCCTGACCTCCAGATCAGTGAGTGTCATGACATGAGCGGCTCTGTTTACAAGGGGTCCAAACACATGTGAGTAGTGTAATAACATGTGGCGTTAGCGTGCAGAGGCGGGGCTAGTGACAATGCCACTACATTAGGGAGAAGAAGGGCATTTATAAAAAATCATGGAAACCCTAATATTGCCTGCTTTGATGATGCAGAGTTCAAAAATATTTATTACAACTTTCCATTACTTAGTTTTTTTTCCCCCACAAAATAAGAACGAAAATCTTTTAAATTTTGTGCATCAGCTTTAATGCACTTAACAAAACAACAAAAGCAGGTAAATGCCAAAATTTTGACAAAAAGAAGTATTGAAAATTATTAATTATTATTTAACTTACAATATGCAATGGAGTGGAAAAGTATGTTCAAATACATTTTATGTCAAAGAACATTTTTTATTTTACAAAATGTATAATTTGCTGTCTTTGTTTTGATACACTAAAACACTTGATTCATGTTTGCAAGTACATGCTAAAATATTCTACAAATTGATCAAACCGTTGTAACCTGGCTCAGATTCAGACAGGAAAGTGTCTGTGGTGTTTTTCTGCTGACTGAGGAAGAATGCAAGACTTCTTCACCACACATATGGTTGTTGAAAGCAAAAATGCTACAAAATGCATCAAATTTAGAGGGAAAGTGTAATGTGAACGAGCAAAACAGACACTTTTTTCAGAATCAGCACCTTAAAATTAGTCAGAAACAAGTATTGGATTTTATTTTGGTGGAAAACAGCAGGGAGACAGGTTCACAAACGTGTCTCATTGCAAATCTAGTAAAAAGCTGTAATCCTCTGTTCTGGCAATGTGAAAAAGCATTACTAGTGTACGTTACATTCCCAAATGCATGTTAAACACAGCATGTGCAGAGATTGAGTTCGCTGAATTTACTGAGAACCAAGACTCTGAAAACCCTGGATTCTGAGCTGCTCGTGTGTAAACGAACACCGTGCCTCAATTCACTCTAAAACACAGCTGACACACTATATATTTTCACTCATTGCAGGTATGATGAGTGGTTGCGTTCACACAACCCAGAATCTACATATGAACACAGACAGTATGTATGATAAGACTGTGCTGTCTTACACAGATACACAAACATGAGACGAGTAGAAGTAGAAAAGTAAACAGAGAACAGATAAAATTGACATACGGAAACAGCTGTGCACCCTATCTAGCGTACGTACCTCTGTCAATGACGGTGACGGCCTCCTCGGTGAGCGCGGGTCCGGCTCCTCTCTGCGTTCTGGCACTGATATAAAACTTGTAGCGCGTGCTGTGAGGGAGGTCGTGCAGTGTGAAGCTGCTCTGATTGGACGGCAGATCCAGCTCCTCCAGCAGACCCAAATCATTTTTGCTGTCGACTGGTGGCGGGACAGGAGCGGAAAGGGGCGGGGTCACGTTATTTTACCCAATCACAAACTACGCTTACAGACGCTCGTTTGTTCTGTTTGCTGCTTCAAACTGACTCAAGCAACACGAACAAGGACGAACATTTAAAGAAACACGTACAACACATGCAAACTGTACCACATTTAATAATATTTAAAGAGGAATATGTTCAGCTTTTTAATTTCTAAACAACCTAAGAAAGTCAAAATTAATGCAACTCAAAAATGAATGAAACTCTTGAAGGAGGTAATTGTTGTGATGTGGCATGAGCTTTTGGAAACACCATCAGATCAACATTAGAGTGCGTTTTCTCTCACCGGTCTGATATTTGATGGTGTATCCGGTCAGACGGCCGTTCCTCTCGTGAGGTGGACCCCACTGCAGCGTCAGAGAGTCCAGATCGGAGAAAGAAACCCGGAAGGAGGACGGCGCGCCAGGAACTGGAACGCAAATGATCATTATTTAATACTTTAAGTTGTCAAACTTCAGACAAACTTTAAGTTGTCTTGAGAAAGCCGGACCAGAAAGTTTTAATGGTTTTCAGTTTGAAATAGTTTGAATTTTAAGTTTGAATGCAGTCTGTCAGATAGAGAGACAGAGAGATAATTAACATGTTGTTAGTATAAAAAAACGTCCATTTCCCGCTCACATTTGAGCGCTGTTGAGACGATTTTTAAACAGCGCATTGTGCTTATCGGTGAGCGCTCAGTGAGGAGTGTGAAGCGCTTATCATTGTAGCCAATCACAGTCATGTCTGTTGAGCATGTGAACACTACGGCCAATCAGCGATGTTTAAAAGTTGGTTCAACAGCGCTCAAATGTGAGCGGGAAACGGACGTTTTTAAAATTTCAGTACTGAAAGTACCAAACCCGGTACCTTTTGACAACCCTAGTTGCTAGCATGTTGCTAGTCTGTTTCTAGCATGATTAGCAGGTTGCTAGCATGTTTCTAACATGATTACCAAGCTGTTACCATGTTGCTAGCATGATTAGCAAGTTGCTAACATGTTTTTAACATGATTAACAGGTTGCTAACATGTTTCTAGCATGATTAACAAGTAGCTAGCATGTTTTTAGCTTGATTAGCAAGTTCCTAATATGTTGTTAACATGTTTCTAGCATGATTATCATGTGTTGCTAGCATGTTTGTAGCATGATTAACAGGTTGTTAGCATGTTTTTTGCATGATTAGCAAGTTGCTAACAAGTTTCCAGCATGATTACCAAGTTGCTAGCATGTTTGTAGCATGATTAGCAAGTTACTAGCATGATTCTAGCATGATTAACATGTTAATAGCATGTTGCTAGCATGATTAGTAAGTTATTAACATGTTTCTAGCGTGATTAGCATGTTACTAGCATGTTTTAATCATGATTATCAAGGTATTAGCATGTTGCTAGTCTGTTTCTAGCATGATTAGCATGTTACTAGCATGATTAACAAGTTGTTAACATGTTTTTAGCATAATTAGCAAGTTGTTAGCATGTTGCTAACATGTTTCTAGTATGATTAGCAGGTTGCTAGCATGTTTATAGCATGATTAGCAAGTAGCTAGCATTTTTTTAGCTTGATTAGCAAGTTCCTAGTATGTTGTTAACATGTTTCTAGCATGATTATCATGTGTTGCTAGCATGTTTGTAGCATTGATTAACAGGTTGTTAGCATGTTTGTAGCATGATTAGCAAGTTGCTAGCAAGTTTCCAGCATGATTACCAAGTTGCTAGCATGTTTGTAGCATGATTAGCAAGTTACTAGCATGATTCTAGCATGTGATTCAATCAGTGATTCAGTGACTCATTCATGAAGATTGTTACTTATTTCTTTCCTGAATGAAGCAGCCGTTTGAACAAATCCGTTGAATGAATGAATCAATCAATGACTCGCTCATTAAAACAGTGACTTGTTGCCACCTACTGGTGATTTTAGTTTTAGAACTGAATGTTTAATTATTAAATTAAATGTTATATTTCTACATTCAATAGTTTTTGTATTTAGAACGTTGTTTATGCAGTTGTTAACGATTGATTTAAATGCCACTTTAGATGTAGTTTAGTTTTTGATCGTGTCGTCTGACGGAAACGTTCACGTCTCTCTTACCACCCTCGGGCGTCTCGAAGCGCTCCACGGTGCTGGCGGGACCTTCTCCTCGGCCGTTGAAGGCCGTCACGTGCAGACTGTAGACGCTGTACGGCAGCAGGTCGGGCAGTTTCCCGTTGGTTTTGTTGGGGCTGAAGATCTCAGTCCTCTGTTTGCCGTGATGAGAGTTGTGTCGGTGTAAACTGCGCTCGCGTTGGTAATGAACCTGAATACAGACGACAGCGCAACCTCGGTTAAAGTACAAAAAGAACTCAAAATAAATCAACTAAAATGTAATAAAAATAAATACACAAAAACACACAAACTAATAAAAATAACAAAAATACAAAACTAAACAGAAAGAAAAAGTATTCTAAATATTCACTAAAACTATAATAGATATATAATTCAACTGAAAGAAAACAAAAAGTGAATGTTTGTAAATTACGTTTGAAAATAACCTTCGATTAATCATGAGTATCAGCAATTAATCATGAGTACACTACCAGTCAAAAGCTTTAGAACAGTAAGATTTTTAATGCTTTTTTAAGGCGTCTGCTCACCAGGCCTGCATTTATGTGATGCAAAGTACAGCAAAAGCAGTACAATTCTGAAATATTTTTACTATGTAAAACAACTTTCTATGTGAATATGTGTTAAACTGTAATTTATTTCTGTGATGCGCAGCTGAATTTTCAGCATCATTACTCCAGTCTTCAGTGTCACATGATCCTTCAGAAATCATTCTAATATGCTGATTTGCTGCTCAACAAACATTTATTATTATTATCAATATTTAAAACAGTTCAGTATTTTTTTTTTTTTCAGGATTCTTTGATGAATATAAAGATCTAAAGATCAGCATTTATCTCAAATAATATTATAATAATATTATATTTTATATATATAATAAAAAGCAGTTATTTCAAATAGTAAAAAATATTTCACAATTTTACAGTTTTTGCTGAACTTTAAATCAAACTAGATAAAAAAGTTTGTCGAGACAAACTTTAAGTTGGCTTGAGAAAGTCGATCCAGAAAGTTTTAAAAAGTTTGAAAAATGTAATATGTTTTAAGTTTAATGGTTTTCAGCCTAAAATAGTTTGAAGTTTAAAGTAATTTTAATAGGTTTGAATGTTTTGAAGGCAAAACAGTCTGTCAGGTGATAGAATGTTGCTAGCATGTTTTTAGCATGATTGACATGTTGTTTACATGTTAATAGCATGATTAACAAGTTGCTAGCATGTTGCTAGAATGATTTTAACATGATTAGCATGTTGTTAACATGTTGCTAGCATGATTAGCCAGTTACTAGCATGCTTCTAGCCTGATTAGCATGTTGCTAGCATGTTTCTAACATGATTAGCAAGTTACTAACATGTTGCTAGCATGTTTATAGCATTATTAACAAGTTGCTAACATGTCTCTAATATGATTAGCAAGTTACTAGCATGTTGTTAGCATGATTTTAACATGATTAGCATGTTGCTACCATGATTAACAAGTTACTACCATGTTGCTAGCATGATTCTAACATGATTAACATGTCGATAGCATGCTACTAACCTGATTCGCAAGTTACTAGCATGTTGCTAGCATGATTAGCATGTTGCTAACATGTTTTTAACATGGTTAGCATATTGCTAGCATGTTTCTAGCATGATTAGTAAGTTGCTAGCATGTTTCTAACATCATTCTAATGATTAGCAAGTTGTTAGCATGCTTATAGCATGTTGCTAGCATGATTAACATGTTTCTAGCATGATTAGCAAGTTGTTAACAAGTTGTTAACATGTTGTTATCATGATTAACAAGTTGCTAGCATGCTTCTAACATGATTAGCAAGTTACTGGCATGTTGTTAGCATGATTTTAACATGATTAGCATGTTATTAGCATGTTGCTACCATGATTAACAAGTTACTACCATGTTGCTAGCATGATTCTAACATGATTAACATGTCGATAGCATGTTACTAACCTGATTAGCAAGCTACTAGCATGTCGCTAGCATGTTTTTAGCATGATTAGCAAGTAGCTTTGTCAAGCCATCTTAAAAAAATGCAGGATTGGTGAACAGAAGTGACTTCTTTAAAACAGTAAAAATCTGACTGTTCAGAATCATTTGACCGGTAGAGTCGGTCACGTGACGAGAGGAGCCGTACCTTATACCCCCGCAGTCGCCCGCGCACGGATTCGAGCGGAACGGGGCTCCAGCGCACCTCGGCCAGCGTGCTGTTCTGCACCAGGACCTGCACGTTACCCGGAGCTGCCGACGGAACTGCACAGGTGCATTGTGGGATTAGCGGTGTTACAAGCATGTAAAGGCGTGTGAAGTGCTGAAAGCGTCACTCACAGTCCTCTCCGGAGTATCCGATCACAGGGCTGGGCTGGGGTCCGGGACCGTATTCGTTCAGCGCCTGAACCATCACCTCGTACGGCACAAACGTGGGCGTCCCCGACACCACGAACTTAGAGACGTTAGCCACGTTCACCGACGCCCACTCCTTCTCCGTGTCCTGCTGGCGCCACATGACCTTGTACTTCAGATTGGGACCGTTGGCCTGTAGAGGCGTCAGCGGCTGCACAACACAAACACAAACACAGAACGGCTTACACAGCATTCACACGTCAACTTCATCTCCACAGAGCCAAAACTTATCATCACATACACACAGGAAATGGTTTAATGTCAAGAAATTATGTACTTCTGTAATTAATAGTAAAAATACGAATAAAATAATTAAAACATTTTTTTTTCAGGAATGTTCTAATTTGATTACCACTGTTTTTGATAATACATTTATATTAAATCATAAACACAGAAAAAAAAAACAGACAACACAATTCCTGAAAAAAACCCCACATAAATAAATAAATAGAAAATCATAATACCCTATTTTTATATTTTAATTGTTAATGTTTTATGAATTAAACTGCTAAGACATGCATTTTGATTATTAAAAATGTATTAAACTATTACAATGTAAAAATTGTAACAGGACATATGGAATTTTGGATTTCTCTTAAAGGTTAAGAAAAAAATATAATTTGGTAAAAAAAAAAAAATACAGTTTTGATAGGGCCCCAATTTTTTAAACTATTGATCAAGTGCTTTTAATACACTATTAATAAAGTAAAATCATAATTTCAATGAATTGTACATGCTTTAAATGTATTCTTTACCATTAAAACAGAACCAGAAATTAAAGGGAAAAAAAAGGGAAACATTTTTTGGGACTTTACTAAATTGTTTCAATTTAATTTTCAATCCATAAAAATGAAAACTGTAAAATTGTACATTCAGAAAAATTTAAATGGAAAAAGAAATTGATTTAAGGTAAATAAGCATCATATGAGATGTTTATTAACAATCAGCGTCTCACCTTCCAAGTGATGACCAGATTATTGTGTTCAGTGCCGTGACCTTTGACCTCACTGGGGTTCTCGTCTGGAGCTGCGGGCATTAGAGACGCGTTAGAGGCGAGCGGATGCGTGCGAACACTCGTGCGAGCGTGAACGTGCGTGTGCCGTACCTGCGGGGCTGGTCCTATACTGGTGCGAGGCCGCGCTGGGACGGCTGAAGCCCACGTCGTTGAGCGCCAGCACTCTGAAGCTATAGTGGACGTACGGAGAGAGCTTCAGGTGAGCCGTGGTTTTGGTTCCAGGAACCTCGGTCAAATTGTGCCACACGCCGCTCTGGTGGAGAGCGTCCTCGTACTGGATCAGGAACTCTGACGTGGCAAGAACGCAAGGTCATTCAGAAAACACACTCCACACCCAACAGCAATTCAAAGAGCTGTAAAAACATGAACACAGGTGTGTGTGTGTGTGTGTCGTACTCTTGATAGGGCTGTTGTGTTCATCTCCAGGTGTCCAGGTGAGCTGAACGCTTCTCACTCCCGGATCCGTCAGCTCCAGATCGGTCGGTGCTCCCGGTTGCTCTGTAGAGTCAAACAGCACTAATAAATAATAGTACAATAATATGTCTTATTTCTATAGTGCCGTCAAGAACCCAAAGACACTTTACGTAATACAAATAATCAGTGTTGGGGAAGGTTACTTTTAAAAGTAATGCATTACATTATTGCATTACTCTCTAAAAAAGTAACTAATTATGCTACTTAGTTACATTTTATGGAAAGTAATGCAATACAGTATTGTGTTACTCCCTAAAAAGTAACTAACTGCGTTACTTAGTTACATTTTATGGAAAGCAGTGCATTACAATATTGTGATTTCGTAACTTAGATGCTTTTCATGGAAAGTAACGCATTACAATATTGTGTTACTCCCTAAAAAAGTAACTAATTGTGTTACTTAGTTACATTTTATGGAAAGTAACGCATTACAATATTGCATTACCCCCTAAAGTAACTAACTAATTATGCTGTTAATTAATTTTTATGGAAAGTAATGCATTACAATATTGTGTTACTCCCTAAAGAAGTAATTACGTTACTTAGTTACTTTGATCATCAAAGGTCGGCAGCGAAGACATTGGTTAATAAAATGGGATTAAATACATACAGGATATTTGTGTTATTTAACATATATAATTATTGCAGGTTTGCGTCATATTTTACATTTCACCATTTTAATTTATTTTGATGAAGAGTGCATCTGTTTTTATGCGAGTGAGATGAGTAAATGCATGTTGACATTTAGTGTAGATCTTCAGAAATATCATGTTCACACAGCACACACAACACCTCTGTACTTCTGATTTCTCTCAACATGGGGACAGGAGAGCTGTCAGTCAATAAATGGGAAAACAAAGTACCTGGTGTTACTTATTTGAAAAAGTAACTCAGATATTTTCTTGGAAATTAAAAAGTAATGTGTTACTTTACTAGATACTTCAATAAAGTAAATTGATTACGCAACATGCATTGCTTGCATTACCCCTAACACTGCAAATAATACAGATATACAATCAAGAATATAACATTTAACATACAAGACAACAACCAAAATAAGAATAGATCTGACAATGAAAACAAACAATCAGTTAACGAAATATATTGTGAATAGGTGAGGTCTGGAGTGAGAGGACAGTCGATGTTTTGGCAGTTTATTCCAAAGTTTAGGTCTACACCCAACTTGGGTATTTCTAGCAAATTCTCAGAACTGGATCTAAGAGTGTGGGCAGGAACATAAGGGTGTATTAATTCTGTAAGATATGAAAGTGCTAAACTATGGAAGGCCTTAAAAAGTAGGACAAGTATTTTGAACTGAATGTGCATGAGCAGTGGAGTTTTGAACTAGTTTAGTAGGTTGGCCACAAAACAAAAGAGTTATAATAGTCCAGATGTGAGGTTATGAAAGCATGAATAACACTTTCTGTGTCTTTGTGATGAGCAGAGCTCATATACAAACAATGTTGTGAAGGGAGAGAAAACCGAATTTAATTAAAGCTGCAAGCAGCAATGAAAGGGCCCTCGCACCCGGGATCACCGCCACCCGGTGACTTTGGGAAAACAGCGAATGGTGCACGAATTGCATTTAAAGTGATAAAAATAGGAGGAAAATATAGCAAAAGTCACTAACGTGCCAAACTTCCTGCTGCCAGCTGGTGGTGCCATGACTATAACTGGATATTGGCCTTCAGATGTGTTTAGTATGTGTTTAGGACTCTTATCAAACATGTGAAGTTTGGGGCAGATCGGACATTGTATGGCTGAGTTACAACAACTTCTATTTCTATGGCGAAACCTTAAACTTTGTCAGACCGCCACGGACACGCCCTTCAACGAAATCTCAAGATCTTCACAATTTAACATCGAAAAGACCTTTAGATTAGACTGACTGAATATAATGTTGATGTCATTAAAACATGTCACTTCTTGTTGCCAGCAGGTAGTGGTATGACTGTAACAGAATATTGGCATGTAGATATCTTCAGGACTGGACTCTTATCAAACTTGTGAAGTTTGGGGCAGATCGGACATTGTATGGCTGAGTTATAACAACTTCCTGGTTCACTGCCACCCAGTGGCTTTAGGAAAACAGCGAACGGTGTGCAATATGCACTTAAAGTGATAAATATAGAAGGAATATGTCAAAGTCATTTAGATGTGCCAATCTTCCTGCTGCCAGCTGGTGGCGCTATGTCTGTAACTGAATATTGGCATGTACATGTCTTCAGGTCAGCGCTTTTGTCAAACATATGAAGTTTGGTGCAGATTGAACATGGCATGCTTGAGCTAGTGTAAGACATGACATATCTTGCTGCCAACAGGTGGCGCTATGATTACAATGGAATATTGGTCTTTAGATGTGTTCAAGCCAGGACTCTTACCAAATGTGAAGTTTGGGACAGATCAGACATTGCATGTTAAAGTTAGTGTAAAACAAGTCATTTCCTGTTGCCAGCAGGTGGCGCTATGGTTATATGTGAATTTGGTCATGAGCATACATTCAGGACATATGTTCATGCCAGGACTCTTATGAAACGTGTGAAGTTTGGGGCAGATCAGACATTGTATGGCTGAGTTATAACAACTTCCTTTTTCATGGCGAATCATCGAAATTTGACAGGCCGCCACGGACACGCCCTCCAGCGAAAACTCTAGATCTTCGCAATTTAACGTCACAAAGGGCTTTACATTAGACTGACCAAATTTAGTGTTGATTTGAATAAACCTCTAGGAGGAGTTCGTTAAAATACAATGCATGAAAATGACAAAAATGACAAAATATGCAGAGATAATTCAAAATACACTTCCTGTTGGGTTTTGGATTTTGCTCCAAGAGACTTTTTTGTGGGTATTGGTGTGTTACATGTGTGCACCAATTTTCATACGTGTACGTGAAACATAGCAGGAGGGGCACTTCATTAAATGTGAACAGGTGGCGCTATCCCACTTCTAAAACCCATATCAGATGTAAATTTTGCAGAGTTTAATGAGTTTTCCAGCGCGTTTAGACACTAAAAAATGCACCTCGGTGCTCAGGCCCTATCAAGCCTGCTGATATGAGGTTCAAAGCATAATTTAGAATCAATCATAACCCCAGGGTGAAGAATTTAATGTAACTCGATCAATATGAATGGATGGTAATTATTATTATGAATGGCGGGACGTTGTGTTTTGTCAGCGTTTGACAGGAAGTGACTGAAAGGGGAGGAAAAACAGAATTAGGCTAGACAGTAAGATAGATTTGTGCATCATCAGCATGACTATGGACGTTCAGACCATGAGGCTGAGTGATCTGACCAAAAAGAAGCATGTAGATTAGAAACTGAAGCGGCCCGAGAACCGAACCTTGAGGTACACCACGGTAAAAGAGATCTGCCGATAGCAGATAATCGAGATAAAATACTGAATGGAAAACAGTACTAAAAGCTGAACTCAGATCAGATGAGCAGAAGGATGAGGGCAGCAGGGTCAGAGGTCAATCACTACTCTGAAAAGAGCAGTTCCTGTACTGTGGAGAGGGCGAAAACCAGACTCGAATGCTTCATGCAGACTGTGTTTGTCCAAATGAGACAAATCTGTCTTTTTTCTAATACTTTAGACAGAAAGGAAGGGATGTTTACAGAATTTGATATATAACAATCAGCTATTCAACCTCAGATGTATTAGTGAGTACATTTGTAAATTTAATCTAGAAAAAAATGGTTGATCTCAGAGAACAGAGTCCTGGATTCACACTTTGCATGTTAATGACAGCATGCTTTTGTCAACACAAACACAAATCAACTCATGGACTCGTGATCACGTGATCAGACGAGCACATGCCTCGCGATGACATCATCAGCCGCACCAATCACAGCGCACTCACACGACGAGTCATGCAAACTCCACAGACGCCTTCGTGTGAAATCAACAGAGCCATTCCACAACCAGAGCAGACGACAGCATGCGCCATCAACCTCACCACACACACAAGCCCAGGGCATTATGGGATATGACGTGCTGCGTGTTTACCGTAGATCACCGCGGGAGTGGGCGGGGCCTCTGAGTGGGAGGGGTTAGAGGAGTGAGGAAGACGTGTTAATTTACAGACAATTACACACTTACAGCTAAATAATTCTGAAATGCACTTTTCTGTTGATGTTTATTTGCTTGCAGTTATTTTTATTCATATATTTTTACATTTTTTTGTTATTGATTTCAATCAGCTGTTTATTTATTATTTAAATCACTGTTTTAAAAACACGTTCAATCTGTTTTTATTTGGACAGTTTAATGTTTTTAATTGGATTTTTTAAATCAACTGTTTTTTATTTATTTAAATCAGTTTCAATTTATTTATTAATGCTTTTTACAAATATTTAATTATTTAAATAAAGATTTATTTATTTATTTATTTAAATAACTGTATTATTTATATTACATTTTTATTTATGTCCTTGTTTTGTATTGTTTTTCTCTATTTTTAAGTAAATTTTCTTTTCTTATTGTAATCAACTGATATTTATTTATTAATGCATTTTACAAGTATTTATTTATTTAAATCATTTTATTATTTATTTTACTTTTTACATTTATTTTAATTTATAATATTATGTTTTTGTCTATCTGTTTTTTAAAATCAACTGTTATTTATTTATTAGTTTATCTAAAACATGTTTTTATTGTTTAATTATTATTAATTATTTTATTAATTATTAATATAATATAATATATACATTTATTAATGCAGTTTACAAATATGTATTTATTTAAATCCATTTTGACTTATTTATTCAAATTATTTTATTATTTTATATTATTTATATTTTATTATATTTTTTATATATTTTACTTTTTTATTTATCTCCTTGTTTTCCATTTTTTCCCATTTTTCTTTTCTTATTTTAAACAACTGTTATTTATTAGTTCATCTAAAACATTTTTATTAATGATTTAATTATCATTATTTTATTCATTATTTAAAATAATTTAGATTTACTTACTAATATATATATATATATATATATACTTTTCTCATTTTAATCAACTGTTATTTATTAAGTAGGTAATCTAAATCATGTTTTTATTAATTATTTAAATAATATTAATTGTTTTATTAATAATTTAAATGTATTTTACTTTTTTATCTTCTTAAGTTTTTCTCCATTTTTTCTTCTCATTTTAACCAACTGTTATTTATTTATTAGTTTATCTAATATGTTTTTATTATTTAATTATTATTAATTATTTAAATTAATTTAGATTTATTTTACTAATTTATTAATGCAGTTTACAAATATTTATTTATTTAAATCAATTTTGATTTATTTCTTTAAATAATTGTGATAATTTGTTTATTTAAACCAATTATTATTTATCAATTTATTTAGCTTAATCTTATTTTTATTATTATTATTATTACTAGTGTTATTATGATGTTAGTTGTGTATCTGAGGGACTGGATGTTGTCAGTTTTTCAGCACACAAACAGCAGGAAACCCTGGACACTCACCGACCACCGTGAGCTGAGCGCTGGCCGAGTCCTGGTCCAGCGTGGTGTTCATGACGCACGTGTACGTCCCCGCGTCGCTCTCCGTCACGTCCGTGATGGTCAGACTGTCCGAGTCCACTCTAAACCTGTTATCAGACACAAAACCGGCTCCTCACGGTTCACTCCGGATCAACATCTGCTCAAACTCTCTCTCACATCAACGTGTTTGAAAGACGGTGATCGTGTGATTGTCAAACCTGTCGTCATCGGGCAGCTCTCCGTCGTCCTTCAGCCACGTCACGGTGGGCACGAGAGACGGGTCGTGCTTCGCTTTACACTCGAACACCACGTCCCGGTTCCTCTGGACCACGCGGTACTCCGGCGGCCTCAGGATCCTCGTGGGCTCTGAAAGGATGAGAAAACCTCCGTAAAGCTCACTGCTTCCTCCACGCATTCTCATCGAGCCGAACCAGTCGCAACGCTGCGTTGGTGCGGTTTATCGTGCGTTTCTGTCTCTCGTCAGGTCTGATGATCCACCGACGGATCGTTTCCTAATGCTCTTAATACAGCACTTCCTGTGGTGCTCTTCAGAGACGCTTAAGTGCCGTTTGAAAAGTGAAAAACATGCAAGCTCAGGCCTGGAGCCTCTAAACACGAGGCACGATGGGATCCTGGAGCCATTAAGACCAATATCCACGTCTGTTCATTTTACAAGCGCAGCATGAACACGCACTGAAACACTCACTACTCAAAATACTTTCTCTGATTAGACAGAATTATTTGGACCAGAGCTTTTTAATCTTTAAGATGCCACAGACCCCCAAAGTTAAAAGGCAGCTATATGTTTTCATGTAAAAAATTAAATTTTAAAGAGTGTAAAGAGTTGAAAACAATGTTTGTTTCTTTCTATGTTTATATGCTACATAATTATATTATGTATATCATTCTATATTAATTTAAACATATTTATTTATTTATATTTATTTAAATAATGCTTGTATTATTTATTTCATATTATATAAACAGTTTTTTTATTTTATATTTAGTTAGTTTAATATTATCTTTATCATTTATTTATTTAAATCATGTTTTAATATATATTATTTATTCATTTAATTAATTAAAAATATATAATCTCTTTAAATCATATATATATGCACATATAGAGAAACAATATAAATAATATATAATCAATTTTCATTTATTTAATTAATAATTTTATTTAATTAATGTTTTTATTGTTTTTTATTTAAATAATTGTTTTAAATAAAATCAAGTTAAAACATAATAATATTATTTAAATAATTATTATTTATTATTATTATTATGTTTCATGTTTGTATTATTTATTTCAATCATCATTTTTAATATTTATTACTAATTAATTAATTATTAATTCACTTATTTATTAAATCCATTTTATTATTTATTCAAATAATTAAAATAGATATTTTTGTTTATTCAAATTTATTTTCATTTATGTATTTATTTCTATATTCATTTAAATAATGCTTTAATCACTTATTTATTTAATTAATTGTTTTAAATAAACAAAATTGTTAAAAATATAATATTATTAGGTAAATAATTATTTGTATTATTATTCTTAATATTTTTATTTATTTAGCTTGTTTAATAATGGTTTTATAATTTATTTGTTTTAATCATTATTTTTAATAGTTAATTATTAATTAGTTCATTTTTTTAAATAATTGTAATTTATTAAATCCTTTATTTATATAAATACTTAAATATATATTTAAATCAATTTTCATTTATTTATTTCCTTATGTTTATATTTATTAAAACAACTTCATTATTTATTTGTTTATTATTTATACATTTTGTAAATAACTATTTTAAATAAATAAAATCATGTTAAAATATAATATTATTAAAATTTTATTTATATAGTTTGCTTAATAATATTTTTATCTATTTATTTCAGTGATTGCTCTTTAATATTTAATATTAATTACTAATTAATTAATTAATAAAAAATATTTATAATTTATTTAACCCATTGCTATTATTTATTTGAATAATCTTTAGAAATATAATATTCTTTAAATAATTATTTGTATTATTTATTTTATTTTTTTCACTTTTTTAAATATTGGTTTTATCATTTATTTATTTTATTCATCGTTTTAAATAAATAAAATGTTATAATATATTATATTTAATAATATAATACCACATTATTTAACACAATATAATATTATTTTAATTTTATTTATATGTTTGATTTATTTATTTAAGTCATTGTTTTTAATATTTAATATGAATTACTAATTAATTAATTTTAAAAATATTTATAACTTATTTATTAAACCCATTTTTATTATTTATTTAAATAATTGTTTTAAATAACATCATGTTAAAATATATTATTTAAATAATTATTTGTATCATTTATTTTTTTATTTTAATTTTTTTATTTTAATCATTGTTTTTTTATTTAATATTAAATTATTAATTATTATTATGTTTTTTTTTTTTTTTTTACAAATATTTATAATTTTTTTATTAAATCCATTTTTATTATTTATTTAAATGATTATAAATTTATATATTTATTTAAATCCATTTTCTTTTATTTATTTAAATTAGTATTTTGATTATTTATTTATTTTTACCGTGGACTGAACAGTGATGAACAGGTGCTCAATCTCTCACCTTTGACCTCCAGGTAGACGTGGTTCTCAGAGATGCCGAGGTTATTCCGGGCCACGCAGGTGTATTTCCCGCTGTTTGTGGGCTGAGACATGTGGATCTCCAGCGTTCCGTTCTCATGGAAGACGTAAGCGTTTCCCTCCAACATGCTGGAGCGGCTGTCCTTAAACCTGGTCAAGACAATCCCATCATGCACTCTGATTTACATACAGATAGACCGATAACAACCGACCTGAAATTTGCAGTACGCAATCTCCACAGCCAAAATAAATCATGAGAGAGGGCCCACAATGCACCGCAGCAGAATCAGGCCTGCAGTTCTCTAATGAAGGCCAATTAAAATGAAAAGCTCCAGTGAACGGGCCTGTGTTCAGTCACACACACACACATGCGGTCTCACCACGTGATGGTCGGGACGGGCGATCCGAACGTCAAACACTCCAGCAGCGCGGGTTTGTTCCTGATGACCTGATAGATTATATTAGGCTGTGTCAGGACTCTGGGCGGCTCCGCTGCAACACAAACAACAGCACAACGTTTGTCTTTCATCTTTGCGATGATGCGCGACCGCCGTGCGAACACGCGTGTTTATTTCTTATTTTCTCACCCAGTACGTTGACAAAGGCGTTGGACAGTAAGTATCCGTGCTGGTTGGAGGCGTTACACTGGTAAACGGCGCTGGAGCCCGTCTGCACCTCTGAGAATATGAGGGTGTCTCCTTCCAGTCTCCTGCTGGCCTCGTTAGGAGCGTCTGCCACAAACAACACCACGTCACAAACGAGAAACTCTCACATCAGCTCTCACACACACACACACACACACACACACACACACATACACTCGACAGTCACTGACCCTCGATGGGCAGTCCGTTCATGAGCCAGCGGAGGGTGGGTTTGGGGTGTCCTGCGGCCCGGCACGTGATGATGCCCATCTCCTTCGGGGCCAGAACCAGATTCCTGGGAGCGCTGATCCAGTACGGAGCCGCTGACAATCAACACAACACGTCAATATTACACATCATCATCTGTAAAACAAACTCTTTAGAGGTGTAAATGTTGACTGGATTTGTTTCTTTAAGAGATTTACATGTTGTTCGGTTTTGTTCTAATAAAAAATTTACATTTTTGTTAAATTAACATTTAAATATCGGTTTGTCTTGTTAAATTAAGATATTTAAATATTAGTTTGTTTTGTTAAATTAAGATATATTTTTTAAATTAATATTTTTAAATATTGGTCAGTTTTTTAAATTAACATCTTTAAATATCGGTTGATTTTGTTAAATTAACATTTAAATATCAGTTGGTTTTGTTAAATTAAGGTATTTAAATATCGGTCAGTTTTGTTAAATTAACATATTTAAATATCGGTTTATTTTGTTAAATTAACATGTTTAAATATTGGTTGGTTTTGTTCAATTAGATTATTTAAATTTCTGTAAGGTTTTTTTTTTAATTTTTTAAGTTTTTTTTTGAGATATATTTAAATATTCGGTTCAGATTATTTAAATTTCTGTAAGGTTTTTTTTTTGAAATATAAATATTGGTCGCATTTAAATATCGGTTGGTTTGTTAAATTAAGATATTTAAATATTGGTTGGTTTTGTTCAATTAGATTATTTAAATTTCTGTAACATATTTAAATATTGGTTGGTTTTGTTAAATTAAGGTATTTAAATTTTATCGGTTTATTTTGTTAAATTAACATGTTTAAATATTGGTTGGTTTTGTTCAATTAGATTATTTAAATTTCTGTAATTTTTTTTTTTATTGAGATATATAAATATCGGTCAGTTTTTTTTTAATTAACGTATTTAAATATCGATTGGTTTGTTAAATTAAGATATTTAAATATTGGTCAGTTTTGTTAAATTAAGATGTTTAAATATTGGTTTATTTTGTTAAATTAAGATATTTAAATATCAGTCAGTTTTGTTAAATTAACATATTTAAATATCGGTTGGTTTGTTAAATTAATATATTTAAATATTGGTCAGTTTTTTTAATTAACATCTTTAAATATCGGTTGATTTTGTTAAATTAACATTTAAATATCGGTTGGTTTTGTTAAATTAAGGTATTTAAATATTGGTTGGTTTTATTAAAATAAATATTTAAATGACTGTCTTTATTGTTCCATTAAGACATTAAAATATATTTTTTTGTTATTAACATTTTGGTTTTGTTAAAGTAAAATATATACATTTTTGTCAGTTTTGTTTAATTAAAATAATTAAACATCAATTGGTTTTGTTAACTTAAGATATTTAAATGTCAGTCAGTTTTGTCTGATGTTTTTTAAGACGTTTTAATGTAAGTTGGTTTTGTTTTATTGAAAGATTTAAACATATCAGTTGTTTTATTAAGAGATTAAAATATTGGTCATTTTTGCTCTGTTAAGAAATGTAAATATCGGTTTGTTTTATTCTTTTAAGATATTTAAATATCTGATGTTTTGATCTATTGAGAAATTAAAAAATTGGTCTGGTTTGTTCAATTAAGAAATGTATATTTTGGTTAGTTTTGTTCTTTTAAGGAATTTAAATATCAGTTTTGGTCAATTAAAATACTTCAATATCGGTTTGGTTTTCTTTAATTAAACATTTAAATGTTGGTCAGTTTTGTTCAAAGCGAGAGCAAGTTATTCTTAAAAAGTATTTATAAAAATATGATAAAACTGAGCATTCACAAGTAAATAAGAAAATTAGACACCGGTTGGTTTTACAAGCAAAGGTAAATGATTCTCAGACATCAGTGTTGATATGATCAGTTTTCTGGATATCAACAGTCCGGTGTGAGTTTAACATTCAGTAAATTTCATTATCAGTAATTTAAGTGACGCTGTTGAGAAATGAAGAGCAGAGTTTTAATCTGAATCAGCGTGAGTGATCTGAGGCAGGACGAGAGCGCGGCGATGTTTGTGTGTTCACCGTTAACCGTGACTCTGATGGTGTGGTGAACGGAGCCGTGTTGATTCTTGGCGTTGCAGCGATATTCTCCAGCATCCGCCTCCGACACGTCCGTGATCCGCAGAGTCTTATCGAAGTTCAGGAAGGAAGCTCGACCGCTGGGAATGTCACCGTTGCGTTTCACCCACGAGACCACGGGAGTGGGGCTGAATGGAAACATAACACACCATATCAGACTGAAGACCATCAAACGTAAAACTTTTTAAAACTTCTTAAACTTTTTTTCTCAAGGAAGTGTGAAGACAGATCTGAACTCACAGGCCGTCGGCGATGCACTCCATCTCCAGAGTTTCTCCTCTCAGAACCATTTTAGAGCTGACAGCTTCACTGGGAACCAGGAAGACGGGCGCTCGCTCTTCAGCGGGTTTATCTGAAACCAAACACTCTCAGTCAAATCCTGCATCTGTCACAAACACACACTACACTGCACTGTACTAGACTGTACTACTGACTGCAGTATTTTATTCTGATGAGAGCTCAACATTCAAAACTGTCATATATTAGCTTCATATTGTGATCATTCACAAGTTGTAACATTTGTTTTGTCTTTTAACCCTTATGTTGTGACCTGGAGAGGAGAACTGTATTAATCAGACTGGACTAAAACTCACTGACTTTGCTCACACAGAAAAATAACATCATCCTCTCCGAAATTATCATTTTTGTACTTTGAGTTTTTTTTCCCCCAGAACTGTTACCTGTGGTGTTCCTGTTCAAAAATGACCAGCCTTCAAAAATGCTTATAAATGTCCAAATATGTGACCCTGGACCACAAAACCAGTCATAAGGGTACATTTTTTGAAACTGAGATCTATACATCATCTAAAACCTGAATAAATAAGCTTTAGATAGGACAATATTTGCCCGAGGTACAAACAAAAAAACAAATCTAAATATTGAGAAAATCTCCTTTAAATTTGTCCAAATGAAGTTGTTAGCAATGCATATTACTAATCAAAAATTAAGTTTTGATATATTTACGGTAGGAAACTTACAATACATCTTCATAAAACATGATCTTTACCTAATATCCTCATGATTTTTGCCATAAAAGAACAATCAATAATTTTGACCCACACAATGTATTTTTGCCTGTTGCTGCAAATATACCCGTGATACTTAAGACTGGTTTTGTGCTCCAGGGTCACAAATTAGATTCCATCTTTTTTTTATCAGCTTGTTTTCTTTCAGTTAGCACAAGGGTTTTATATTTCTTTATGGAATTGATTGATCGTAAGCCTCATTGATATGGGGCTCAATTTTTGAGTGAATATTGCCAAAATTATACACAAATAGTGTTTTTTCACTCAAAAACTGAAGTGCATAAGATGCAGATTAAAAGACAAAAACATTGAATCCAAGATTTGCTGACACTACAGCATGAGAGCAATTTTTAAAAAGCCAGTAATTTTTGACCAGAAACACCAAATTAGGTCAAGTATTTTCAGCAGCACAAGGGTTAAATAAATACATGAAGTTAATTAACCATATAACTGCACATGAAGAGTTTATTTGCAAAAACAAACATGTTTGTAAAAGTGAATCATGGCAAAAAAATTATGATGTTTTTATTGTTTTATTGTGTTAGTTGGCTGTATTGTTTTAGTTGTTTTTACTTCAGTTTGCAGTTTGATTGAGATTAATGAAATGCACAATGAAAAAAAAAAACAAAATGGTTAAAAACAGAGTACCTGTTTTTGGGTCATTCTGTGTCAAATCAACCAAATTTCAAAAACGTCCCTGGCTCAAATGTTTGATTTTGCTAAAAAAAAAAAATTGTCTGAATAAAGATATGGATGTATAGTGATGAAAGCCAAAACATTAAATGTCAAGGATGAATATTTACTGTGTAATACACTATTCTGTAAAAATAGTGAAGATAAAAGGTCAAAATGGCCATTTTCACCTGAGATTCAGAGTCAAGTTATATATCCAGAGATTCCAGAGATATTGAGATCTCAGTGCAGCTCCGAATTTAGTATCCTACCAACTTTCAGTGGTCAAAAACCAAATGTAGTTTTGTGTTTATCTAGTCATTACTGTTTACAAAGCAAATATGCAAAAAATAACAGTGCCCCAGGGATTAGTATTGTACAGTGACAGGTGTGTTCTATGCAGTTGTTTTGATAGAGGGAACCAAGATATAATTCTAATTTCAACTTTATTTCTTCTATAGACATTGTTCTTTAAATAAAATAAGTATCAGTTGTATACAGATGTATACATCTCTAATACTTCTTGAGTTATAGGCACGCAAACTTTGTTAAAAGAATATTAATGTCACTCAGACTTTTATGTTTAATGCAGTGTCTTGACAGAAATAAGCGAGATGCATCTCTAGTTTTAACATTGTTTGTTCTTCACACATTCCTCTTTTAAAGAAAAGAAGTCTCATATTATTTCAAACTGACCCACATTTGTTTTTTGACCACTGAAAATGTGTACATTTGAATGATTTACTCCTGGAGCCATATTGAAATTCCAATATCTCTGGAACGGAATCTCATAGGGCATTAAAAATAAAAATGCCAAAAGGAAAGTTTGTTAAGACTCAATATCTAAAAGGGCATTAGGATATCTTTGATGCTTCTTGAGTTACAGGCATGCAAACTTTGGAGAAAAACAAAAAGTGCTGTTTCCCCATTTGTGAATGGTCACCATTGGCATATAATGCAACAAAGATTGATAAAGTCAACAGATTTTACTAATAGAACAAACAATCTCTGTGTAAAAATAAGACTGTGATGCTGCCGTCTTTAGAAAGTCATTTTTATGCCTCTGAATCTCAGGTGAAAATTGCCCTTTTGACCTCCCTCTACAAAAAAGTGGATCACTCAGTAAATATTCTTTCTTCAGAATAAATATTAGCAAAATAAACATTTTAGCCAGGGACCTCTGGTTGAGTTGACATGGAATGACCTTTTCGCAAATAAACTCTTTATATCACAGCCATATGGGTGTTATTTTGACAAGCTCATCTTTGAATGAAAACACCTTCTTCTTCTCACATTTTCTGCAGAGCAGCTTTCAATAAATGTACAAATAAATGAACTGAATTAAAAGGAAGAGAACTCATCTAGGTGTAGAAGAACTACTAGATGGAATAACAGAAATCAGGAAGATGAAGAAACAGAGTTGAGGATGAGATGATGAGCGAACAGAGAAAGACAAACTTCACCCAATTTGATATAAGATTGAGTTTCTAAAGCAGATTTGATCCAGGATTAGTCCAGGAAACCAGAGCTAATTCGTGTGGAACGAGGGTGTACAGATGAGGTTAGAGTAAACCGGGCGTGGGTTAACCGGCGGGTCGAGGGCTTGGTTAAAAGAGGGTCACTAGGGGGCGCCATCACTCACCACTAAACAAATCAGTGTCATTGAAATAATCTGCCACTGTGTCATTGAGTGAATCCACTGAAACACAACAAAACAACAACACAAATCAAAAACATGCAGAAGTTTCCGAAGTGTCTCACAGCCGGCATTCGCCACTCAACAGCTCTCATTGTTCATCAGAGCGAGCGGACGGAGCGTCAACACGATGAATGGACGTTTGGGCGTTTTACTGACGCTCGAGCATCAATAGCGTTCATTCACGCAGACACACAGACTCACTGTCGAGCACGCGGACGGTGATGGGCTGCTTCTGCTGGATGGTCTGCGTGTGCGGGAAGCGAGCGTAGCAGATGTAGTCGCTCCTGGAGTCCTCCGGCTGGATGTTGGAGAAGTAGAGATCTCCGTTCAGAGCCTGAGACACGCGACGACTCTGCGGCAGACGCTGGAAATCTGAGCAAACACACACAGACACGAGTGTGAACTCTTAAACGCATGAAACACCTGATCCAGTTCTGCACGGTTATTCTGCTGGAGCTTCGCAAAATCAACAAGCTGCATAGTGACAAATAAACATTTATGGAACTGAGAAGAATTATGTGCCTTTATATCAAGCTAAAAGATTGCAAAGACAAGAAACTCGTTCAAATACAAACAAGATTCAAATTTACAATGAACCAGATTCAAACTTGTGCGCTGAAACATGCTGGTAAAATAAAAGGACTCACAAAAGATTCTAAAGAATGAATCTTATCTGCTGTTTTCTTATATTTTGTACAAGAACACGGCCTTTGAGGTGTTTTTCATTCAGTTTATCAGCAAGTCTTTGTTGAGAACCGCCATACAGTCAGTCATTTTCTTCTTCAAAATGTTTTTAAATGTTCTTAAAAAATATTACAGAACTTTGTAAGACTTTTTCCAACAATTGCACTTAGGAACATTCTCGGGGACTTCATCTTAAGTAGCAAACACTGAAAAAAAACTACATTTAACAAAGAGGAGCTCACACATATTAGTAGATAATGTCTTACAAGAAACACTTGTTAAAAGGCCAAAAAATTGCAAGTCCTTAGTGCAAGGTACAAAATGTTTCTGATTCTTACTGTCATCAGTGTCATAACAGACAATAGCACACCTGATTCTATGACTTAAAAACACACATGCATCAGTAGCACAGCAAGTGTGTACACAAACATTCATAAATAATACAAATATTATACAAAAATATAAACAATATAAACAAAAATTTTAGATTTTACAAATTTTACAAATTCTTCTTTGATTTGATATTTTTTATAAACATGATTATTATATGAAGTTGTTTATTATTACATTGATTTTGATAATTTTGTATTTATATCCTCTTTGCCCTAGTGAAAAATAAATATGTTACATGTATTTAAAATACATTTATTTCATGCTAAATATACTACAAATGGGTCATTCTATGGAAATGTCCATTTTTCTGTCCCTAGCCTTTACAGAAATATTACACTTGAAAAACACTTCAGGGTTACAATTTCTTTATATTTTAAAATGAAACTGTGTTATTTGAACAATTACCCCACCTTGAGCCATTAATGTGGCAATATTTGTTTTTTAATTAATTATACAGAATTCAATGCACCACAAAACCACTGGTCCCCACAGCCACGTACAGCGGGAAACTGCTTTATTTATTAGGTAAAAACAGGTTTTTCTACCATTTAAAATACAATAATGCATAACTATCAAATATGTGATGTAAATGGCATAAACAAAACTAAATGCCGAATAAATATTAGAGAATATATGATAAAAGTAGTGGTCCCCTGGAGGGGTCACTGGTGTTACCGTTTAACAAAAATGTAAACAAAAAATTGATTTTGAAATAAAAATCACACTGACATCATTAGATTTCCTTCTTCCTTTTTCCTAAAGATTTTTCTGTAACTTCGACTACATTACTGCCAAAGAAGGTAACACCAGTGACAAAAAAGGTACATGTGTCTTTAAATAATTGCACAAAGAAGATTTTAAAAAAATCATTAAGCTGTCATTTATATGCATTCATAAAGTCAAAAGGTAATCTCATAATGTCTAAGTTTAAATATTAGAAAAATAAATAATTGTTAAGACATCTTGCCATATCAAATCATTTACATATTTATGTACTTAATAAAAATGCCCTGCAACAGTACATTTAGTACTAAACTGGTATATTTAAAGTCTGCTAAATTGGAACAACTCATTTTGTGCTTAATGCACTTCAAGCAGTAGTGCTGAAGTCCATCTAAAGATATACTGAAGTATATTTGTGCTAAAGTAGATCTACTGCAAGTATACTTTAGGTACACTTTGAATATTTTGTGTTTAAAGGCTGGTATTATGTAAAGATCACACAATCCTCATAAATAGTGACATTAAAACATATTTTAGGCTTAATATTAAGAAGTGTGCATTGTGCATAAGTAGTACTGCAAATAAAGTTTAATTACAACTTTTATATCAGTAAGTCTCGAGTGATATGTCAGTAAATATGTTAATAGACTTGAACTATACTTAGTATAAAATAAATACATTTTAAATCTAATACTTCTTTTACTAGGGTGATTATGTTTTCTTAGAGGAATGTTTTTAACATTAATGTTTTTATTTCTGTATCTTTTATATAATTCTTTTGAATAATGTTTGTATATTTTTTGTATAGTATACTTATGAATAGTCTTTATGCTATTGATGTACACTGGTGCTCAAAAGTTTGGGATCAGTAAGACTGCTCATCGAGGCTGCATTTATTTGATTAAAGATACAGAAAAAAACAGTATTATTGCAAAATATTATTACAATATAAAACAATGTTTTTTATTTTAATATATTTTAAAATATAATTTATTCCTGTGATGCAAAGCTGAATTTTCATCAGCTGTTACTCCACACTTCAGTGTCTTTCAATACAGAATTCTTCTGTATTGTGACATACATCTGAATGTAACAGATTAATGAAAAAAAGGGGCTGGGCTTGTTTCTGTTAATCTGGTGTTGATTGGATGTTGGGATGTGGGCGTGGCACTCCAGCAGGGGCGGATCTTAGGAGCACATGACCAGGGGGAAGACTGACGCTGAAGATCCAGTATAATTAAACATTACGAGATCAAAACAATTATATATGCTCACTAACATGCACTTAGAAAATCGGGTGAAATTTCGTTTCACTTACTGTTGTCCATCCAGAATATGATGGGCGGCGGAAGGCCGGCGGGGGGGCGGCAGTGCAGAATTAAAGACTGCCCCTTCTGTGCAACGATTGGACTGATTCTCTCTTTAGACCACAGAGGAGACCCTGCACAAACAGCAATGATCACATGATCACACAAGTGGGAAGGTGCAGTCTTAAAGGGACAGTTCACCCAAAAATGAACTGTTAATTTACTCACCCTCAGGCCATTCATTTTTCTTCAGTAAAACAGTAAAAAAGATTTTTAGCTGAAACCTTCAGTTGATTTGATGAACTGATTCAACTAGTTCATCAAAAAGAACTGATTCAAAAGAATGATTTGTTTGTGAACTGAACATCACCCTGAATCGTTCGTCTGAGGCTCTGGATTACAGGTGATAATGTTATAAATAATGTTCAGTTTCTTGCACAAACTGATCAATTCGCTTCATAAGACCTCTATATATCGTCAAGAGTCACAGGTATTAATTCTGTGTTGCCTGATATGTTTTTTTGGCTCTCAAAGTGGCGGTACCCATTGACTTGCATTATATGAATCACCAAAAACCAAGGTTGGAACTAAAAATCTTTTTTACTGTTCTACTGAAGAAAAAAGTTGCCTGATATGCTTTTTTGACTCTTACACTGCAAAAAAAATGCTTTTCTTACTCTGATTTGTTTTGTCTTGTTTCCAGCCAAAATATATAAAAATTCTTAAATCAAAAAGGATTTTCTGGACAAGTAAAAATTACAGCCTTGTCTTTAGAAAAAACAAGTCAAAATTAAGTGAGTTTTCACTTAGAACAAGCAAAATAATCTTATTTCAAACAGAAAACAAGAACTGATTCAAAAGAATCATTTGTTTGTGAACTGAACATTGTCTGAGGCTCTGGATTACAGGTGATAATGTTGTAAATAATGTTCAGTTTCTTGCACAGACGGATCAATTCGCTTCATCAGACCTTTACATATCGTCAGTTTTTTGGCTCAAAGTGGCGGTACCCATTGACTTGCATTATACGAATCACCAAAAACCATGGTTTCAGCTAAAAATCTTTTTAACTGTTCTGCTAAAGAAACAAAGTGACCTGAGAATGAGTAAATGAATAAAAAACAGCAAATGTTCATTTTTGTGTGAACTGTCCCTTTAAACTCGACCGGAGATGAGACGAATGAAAGGAAAGTGCTGAGGAGAGAAAGATCTAAACACAGAGTGACTATGAGGATCCACGTGCGGGATTGAGCCTCCGCATGCGTTACAGTCAAACCTTTGGATTTACCTCCGAATATGAGATCTCTGAGGACCCTGAAAACATCTTACGACACAAAACAATGAGAGAGGACACGGTTAAACAGAGACAGATGAGAATGCGGAAGCTGCGATGCGATTGGCCGAGAGCGGCCGCGTGACGTACTGGACTGGCGGATGACGATGGCGTTGGAGACGGCGGTGCCGAGCTCGTTGTGAGCGGAGCACTGATAGACGCCCTCGTACGCCTCCACCCTCTCTCCACCGCTGATGTCGATCACCAGCGTCCCCGAACGAGGCTTCATGATGACTTTGGGGTCCTTATCGATGTCGAAATGCGTCCCGTTCCTGGTCCATGAGAAGCTGAGGATGAGAAGAATGTGAAATCATGAGTCCAGCAGTTCTGTGTCAAATACTTTGTCAACCTGTCCTGCTTCTTCAGTAACAGTAAGACCAGACCTGCATTCATTTGATTTAAAGTACAGCAGAAACAGTAACATTTAGAAATATTTTTACTATTTAAAATAACTGCTTTTTATTTAAATATTTTAAAATGTAATTTTTTCTGGCGATTTCAAAGGTGTAACATCACTAGCCTAGCAACTAGTCATGCTAGTAACTGGCTAATCGTGCTAATAACATGTTACCAACATGTTAATCATACTAGAAACAGAATAGCAAACATGCTAATAAATTGCTAATCATGCTTGAAACATGCTATTGAAATGCAAATCATGCTAGCAACATGATAGCAACCTGCTAGTCATGCTAATCACATGCTAACCGCATGCTAATCATGTTAGAAACATGCTAGCAACATGCTAATCATGCTAGAAACATGCTAGCAACTTGCTAATCATGTTAAAAACATGCTAGCAACCTGCTAATCATAATAGAATTATGCAAGAAACATGCTAACAACTTGCTAATCATGCTAGTTACATGCTAATGACATGGTAATCATGCTAGAAACATGCTAGCAACTGGCTAATCATGTTAAAAACATGCTAGCAACCTGCTAACCATAATAGAATCATGCTAGAAACATGGTAACAACTTGCTAATCATGTTAAAAACATGCTAACAACTTGCTAATCATGCTAGTAACATGCTAATGACATGCTAATCATGCTAGAAACACGCTAGCAACTAGCTAATCATGCTAGAAACATGCTAACAACTTGCTAATCATGCTAGTTACATGCTAATGACATGGTAATCATGCTAGAAACATGCTAGCAACTTGCTAATCATGTTAAAAACATGCTAGCAACCTGCTAACCATAATAGAATTATGCTAGAAACATGCTAACAACTTGCTAATCATGCTAGTTACATGCTAAATGACATGGTAACTGGCTAATCATGTTAAAAACATGCTAGCAAGCAACCTGCTAATCATAATCATGTTAAAAACATGCTAACAACTTGCTAATCATGCTAGTTAACCATACATAGAATCATGCTAGAAACATGGTAACAACTTGCATAATAATCATGTTAAAAACATGCTAACAACTTGCTAATCATGCTAGTAACATGCTAATGACATGCTAATCATGCTAGAAACACGCTAGCAACTAGCTAATCATGCTAGAAACATGCTAACAACTTGCTAAACATGCTAGTTACATGCTAATGACATGCTAATCATGCTAGAAACATGCTAGCAACCTGCTAACCATAATAGTCATGCTAGAAACTTCAAACTATTTCAGAATGAAAAGCATAAAACCTCAAACTTTTTTCTTAAAATGTCTTAAACTTTTCAAACTTTTCACCCTTCTTAAAGATCTTTCTGGTCTGGCTTTCTCAAGCCAACTTAAAGTCTTGTCTTGAACTTTATTATCTTGTTATTATTAGTAGTATTAGTATTACTACTATTAATAATAATACTAATAAAAATCATAAATGTTTGTTGAGCAGCAAATCAGAATATTAGAATGATTTCTGAAGGATCATGCGACACTGAAGACTGGTAGTGTATATATTTCACATTCATATTAACAATTAAATATCATTTTAATCACATTTAGTTATGCTGCATGATTGTTGAACTAATAATCATGATTATATATGTGATTACTCACAAACATGATCTAGTTTCTAGATTTATTTTATTTATCATATAAATTGTGATACTCGCTACATTAGAAGACAAGAAGCTTCTATCAAAAACTAATAATACTCGATAATTCCTAAAAAAAAATCCAAAGCACTTGACATCTGGAAAGCTTATGGAGTCTGCAATGTTTTTTTTTCTCTCTCTATAACGAGAGGTTTTGGTTTTTTAAATCAACAATATTTCAATATTTCAAAGTGATATCTCAACCATAATTGTAATTCTGTCATCATTTGCTCACCCTAAAGTCATTTCAAACCTGTATGAGTTTTTCTTCCGCTGAACACAAAAGAATGTTGACGGTAGCCATTGACTCCCAGAGTATTTTTTTCCAGACTATAGCAGTCAGTGGCTACCGTCAGCTGTTTGATTGCCAACATCCTTCAAAATATGTTCTTTTGTGTTCAACTCATACAGGTTTGGAACGACCTCAAAGTGAACAAATGACAGAATGATGATTTTTGGGTGAACTGTTCCTTTAATAATAGTCACAGTTGGTGTTTAATGTCATCTGGTCTGAGTCGTGGAAATGACAGATGATCATAGTTTTAATGAATGAAGGTTTGTCACCTGGGATGCGGTTTCCCTTTGGCCTCGCAGTGGATGACGATGTTCTCGCGTGGATCTACGATGTAGTCCTTCGGCGACTGATGGGTGATTGTGGGAGGCTGCGGCACTGAGGGTCACATGACACGGGTGAGTTCAGTTACAGCCAATCACACACACACACACACACATCCATCAACATGCCAAACATGATAAACGCACACATCAATCTACTGCAGCACATGCACTCAAACACTCTTCTCCTGTACATCAGTGCATTAATGAGTCTCTACAAAAGAACTGAAGCAGCAGTGGAGCCGCACGAACAGCATGCAAACACTGCAACACGCCAATAAAACCATATCATGAGCAAACTAAAGAAAATAACAAGCTCAGTTCACAGCAAACATCCTTCAGAAGGACAGCAGGTGATGAACTTACACTCTTCCAGAAGTTTAGCTGAAGAAGCCAAGAGAATCACACAGTGTTACACAATGATAAAGATGTTAAAAGTATTTTTAAATGATTTATGATTTAATTGTAAACATGTAAACTGAAAAAAATTACGTTTCATTGCAGTGTGTGGTATTTATTATGTTTAAACTACAGTCTCTCTCTCTTTCTCTCTTATCGCTGTATCTTCTGTCTCAGTTGCAACAATCGACTGTTAAAATATCAAATTTTAACCTTTTTGTGTTGTTGTACAAATAACCCAATAAACATTAAGAATAACCCAAAAAACAACCCAACATTTTATAAAGTGTAGGAAAACATAACATTTGTGTTTCGTGATAGCTATATTTCACATACATAAAATCTCTCTTTTCTTTATTCAGAGTTGATCAAGACAAATATACGGAAACTATACAAAGCTCTGTTCATCTTAAAGCATCACTATATAACCCACTTAGCTCTGATCTGAATCAAATGATTCGCGATTCACACTCCGAAGTTTTGATGTAAATCAAATGATACGTGAACCCGCGTTGAACTCCCGAACTGAATCAAATTATTCGCGATGTAAATCAAATGATTTGCGTCTGTAATTGTACTGTGTTTATGTTTTGGATATCTATAATGTTTCACAAAAAAAAAAAAAGAAAAAAAAGAAAATGATTCGCGAACCCGCGTTGAACTCCCGAATTGAATCAAATGATTCGCGAACCCGCGTTGAACTCCCGAATTGAATCAAATGATTCGCGAACCCGCGTTGAACTCCCGAACTGAATCAAATGATTCGCGAACCCGCGTTGAACTCCCGAACTGAATCAAATGATTCGCGAACCCGCGTTGAACTCCCGAACTGAATCAAATGATTCGCGAACCCGCGTTGAACTCCCGATCTGAATCAAATGATTCGCGAACCCGCTTCAATGTTTCGATGTAAATCAACTCCCGTTGAACTCCCGATCTTAAACAAACGAATCGCGAACCCGCGTTGAACTCCCGAACTGAATCAAATGATTCGCGAACCCGCGTTGAACTCCCGATCTGAATCAAATGATTCGCGAACCCGCTCCAATGTTTCGATGTAAATCAAATGATTCGCGAACCCGCGTTGAACTCCCGAACTGAACCAAATGATTCGCGAACCCGCGTTGAACTCCCGAACTGAATCAAATGATTCGCGAACCCGCGTTGAACTCCCGAACTGAATCAAATGATTCGCGAACCCGCGTTGAACTCCCGAACTGAATCAAATGATTCGCGAACCCGCGCTGAACTCCCGAACTTAACCAAATGATTCGCGAACTCGCGTTGAACTCCCGATCTGAATCAAATGATTCGCGAACCCGCTCCAATGTTTCGATGTAAATCAAATGATTCGCGAACCCGCGTTGAACTCCCGATCTGAATCAAATGATTCGCGAACCCGCTTTGAACTCCCGATCTGAATCAAATGATTCGCGAACCCGCTTCAATGTTTCGATGTAAATCAACTCCCGTTGAACTCCCGATCTTAAACAAACGAATCGCGAACCCGCGTTGAACTCCCGAACTGAATCAAATGATTCGCGAACCCGCGTTGAACTCCCGATCTGAATCAAATGATTCGCGAACCCGCTCCAATGTTTCGATGTAAATCAAATGATTCGCGAACCCGCGTTGAACTCCCGAACTGAACCAAATGATTCGCGAACCCGCGTTGAACTCCCGAACTGAATCAAATGATTCGCGAACCCGCGTTGAACTCCCGAACTGAATCAAATGATTCGCGAACCCGCGTTGAACTCCCGAACTGAATCAAATGATTCGCGAACCCGCGCTGAACTCCCGAACTTAACCAAATGATTCGCGAACTCGCGTTGAACTCCCGATCTGAACCAAATGATTCGCGAACCCGCGTTGAACTCCCGAACTGAATCAAATGATTCGCAAACCCGCGTTGAACTCCCGATCTGAATCAAATGATTCGCGAACCCGCTCCAATGTTTCGATGTAAATCAAATGATTCGCGAACCCGCGTTGAACTCCCGATCCATATGTAATACCGTATTGGAATAATATTGTGGAGAACATACCTTGGGAGAAAGTATGGACCTTGCCTCATAAGTATCTGCTTACCAATAAAGTAAAAGAAATGACATTTAAACTGATTCACAAATGTTACCCGACTAAAGTCTTTCTTAGGAAATATAAGCCTGACATTGAAGTGAACTGCAGTTTTTGTCATTCTTCTGAAGAAGACTTCATTCATTTGTTTTGGGAATGTTCCCACACAGAGAAATTCTGGTCTGACTTTTTGGTGTTTATTCAATCTTATTTTGTAAGTGACTTCTCATTTTGTTTTAAAGATGCTTTGTTTGGCTTATTTGAATATTCTAAGGAGAATACAGGAAAATATTACATAATTAATTTATGTTTTCTGTTGGCTAAATTTCACATTCATAAACAAAAGTTTACTGGCTCTAAACCTCTTTTTTCTTTGTTCAAAGTGGATTTGGATATGTATGTGGAAACTATCCAAAGTTCTACTAATTTGAAAGCTATGAAAACTGTATCTCTGTATTCATCCTTTGTGTCATCTTAAGATGTAATTGTATTACCCTGTTTTTTTTCTTTGTTTCCCTGGCAACAAATCTGTGTATTTTTGTTTCTTTTTATTTATTTTGTCTGTATTTGTACTGTTTTGTTGTTTTGAATATCTGTAATGCTTAATAAAAAAAAAAAAAAAAAAAGCGTTGAACTCCCGATCTGAAACAAATGATTCGCGATGCGCGATCCGATTGGAGCGCTTCGAAACAATGAATCATTTGGTGACGCAATGGTTTAACTGTTTCGGAAATTCAAAAAGCTTTGTTTGACAAATCACTGCGTGCTTTTTAACATCATTACAAATGAGGTCGAAACTCAGTGGCTCGTTTTAACTGCTAGTGATTCGCTTGAACTGTTTCATAAGTCACGAGTTTGAATCAATCGGAGCGGTTCTAGCGTAAATGACTCAATTGAATCGCTTTGTCTGTTTCACCGCGTTCCTCTCCTTCATTCATGTTTACATGACTCTGTCAGTACTAATACTGGATTAGCTCGCTAGATTTGTGACATTAACTTACGTTAGCGCAAATAAGTATGTTTACAAGTAAACATTTGTATTCAGAAGATCTGATTTCCACGTCGAAGACACACACACAAATCTCCTCCATATTGAGGTGTGGTAACCGGTTTACTGCTAACTAGTGAAACACTCCATTCACTCCATGACGAGCTGCAGCTCAAAATACATGTTAGATGGAAACATACCATTAAAGTGAACGTTCAGTTTATTAGTATTGTAATAAATATTTGAGTAATTATTGTTGTATGTGATTGATTCTACCTTCTATTATTTGTTCTATTTGTTTCTCTTTAATCTCATTTTAAACTTGTTAATTTGTTACATATATGATGTTATATTTATGTGTAAATACGTTTATAATCACATTGTCTGCTCTCTTCCAGTAGAGACGATAATCCTGACAACATAGAGTTTTCAATAAACAAGAAATAAATATTAAGTGATTTAAACTGCAGAGACAGTATTGTCTATTGTCCTCTATTTATGGCCTATATTAACTTTTTAAGTTTATTTTAATAATTCACTTGGCCAGTTAACACACATATAAGTGTATTCTGTGTATTCTGGCACATAGATGTATGTCTGTTTGCCCTAGATCCACCCCTGAGTGTATCATATGTGTTCTGTGTGTGTGTGTGTGTGTGTGTGTGGATACGTACGGTCCAGAGGAACCTCCAGCGCCGTGATCACGTGACCCAGGAAGAGCAGCAGCAGCAGGGCCAATGGGCCGTCCCTCGGCCTGTCCATCACGGCCTTGTGACCAATCAGCCGCGTCTGGAGTGAGTTTAGCCCCGCCCTCGAGCGCGATCAGGACAGCAGCGGCTCACAGACACAAACAACACTGACACACACAAATACAGACAGTTAGATACATCATAACCAAAAACTATTATTATTGTTATTATTGTATATATTTTTTTTTATCGAATAATTTTAAAATCAATATTTTACGCAACATTGTAACCAGTGTCGGGGAAAGTTACTTTTAAAAGTAATGCATTACAATATTGTGTTACTCATAAAAAAGTAGCTAATTGTGTAACTTAGTTACTTTTTATGGAAAGTAATGCATTATGTTACTTTTGTGTTACTTTTGTCACCTGTGCTAGACTTGTTTCTTTATTTTTTTAATAATAAAAGCCTACAAGTTCTTTTTTTAGCAACTGTAAGGGCTCTTTACCACCACAAGTGAAGTTTCTCTCAATAAATGGAAAAACAATGTAACTTGCATTGCCTTTTTGAATAAATGTTCTTGCAAATTTAAGGGGAGACTAGTGGAAAGAAAACATCCAAAACACTGTGAAGTGTTTCTTTTATTGCACTTTATTTATTTGTGTCAATAGATTTCAATTACAGTACAGATTTTTAAAGGCAGTTTTGTCAAAATAAGTTTTTTTCTCCTCTTCAGCAGCACTTACACACACCGGACGACACATTTTTATTCCTTTAGTCTTTATCCTGAAGGTTTTTACAAAGGGATTTGTTTGTATATAATTTGCTTGATTATATACAACATTTTATTCCCCCAAAATTGTGAATATATTGTTTTCTGTCAAATGAGATCCCCAAAATTCCCTCTGTAAAAACATTTGACTAATATTTACAAAACAAAATTAAACAAGAATTTTAAAATGGACTTCATCCAGTGTTACGTTTTTGTACTAGAAATGTACGCAAATCAGCACATATTTCATTAAATAATGCCTTGTTTGCATATTTAAACCTAACATTTTAGAAAACTAGTACAAAAAATGTTTGCAATACTATAAAATTAATTACTAGTTGTTTGAAAAAGTAAAAAGGTAATCTGATTATGCAATTCGCACATTACTTGTAATGCTTTACCCCAACACTGGTCATAATGTACTAATAATAACAATTTGTGTTATTAAAATAACTTTCATGAAATAGAACATAAAAAACTTTTTTAAAAAAAATGTATCTACTAAAAACTAAATCTGAAATATGAATTCGGAAGAATCATATAGAAATTAAAAATGTAAAAAAAAAAGAAGACTAAAACTGGCTAAAATAAAAATGTAAACAAAAAATACAAAGATAAAACTGATTGTGCGACTGCGTCAATGATACTGAAATAAGACTGACTCCAGATCAGTCACTGATTGAGTTGTTTACACAGCATGAGTTACTAATGTAACATTTGCATCTGTGGAATTCCTGTTGCCATGGACACTTCCTGTCCAGAGAAACTTTTCAAATTCAAACTCAAATAGATTCTGCGACACACCTGTCAATCAAACTCAACTCAGCGGAAGATTCGTCGTTGCCGAGCAAGGGGAATGAGATGGATGATGTCATCAGAGTCAGCGATTGGCCAATCAGAGATCAATACACACATTCACACATCAGTGTGATGGATATGAACACGCGTGTCCTACATACTGAATCACACACTGAGCTCAAACGCCTGTCACGGACAAAACATGATCCAATCTTTAAATGAACAGAAATAAAACATCTCAAAACATTGGAAATATAGAATACAACTGTGTTTAACTTGGCCAAACATGCTAAAAGGTTAAAAACAAAACACTTTTGCAAACACTGACAATCCCTCCAAACACTGGGAAGTTTGAGCACAAATGAATCAAATGAATCAATCATATGAATCAGTTGTCAGTTTTGCTCAAACACTCATCTGTTCTTCAGCTCAGCACGTGTGAATCAGCACAGGAGATCATTAATAACACTGCTGTGTAAATGTGCTCATAATTACAGCTCATGTCAGCACAGACGCTCATAATCACTGCCATAACGAACAAAACCAACTCAACACACGTGTGTTTCTATTACAACACTGTTTCACACATGATCACAGGAATGATTCTCATGGATACAATCAAACACACAACACACACATCAGAAATCACACACACACACACACACACTTAAAAACACAAGACACACATTACAGTTACATTACAATTAACTAAAACCATACAAAAATAAATAAAATAAATGCATAAATAAATACACAAATAAATAATTTTAGTTGCTATAAATATGTAAATGTTGAATTAAATAAAATAAAATATAAAAAAATCCAGTTTCCAAAGCAACATTCCTTATGTTTTAAAATATCATTTGTTTTTATTAAAAAAAAAAAGCTAATAAAGTGACAGAAACGCACAACAAATTTACTAAAACTTTAACTAAAATTAATAAGAAAGCAAAAAGCATAAAAATAAAATCTAATTCAAAATATCAAAATCTGTGTGTTTGAATGTGTAAACACTGCATTGATCTGAATCTGTGAGTGAATCCTCAGACTGAAACACACTGTACTCGTCGTCTTATTTGCGGTTAAAGTTGTTTATGGCTGTGACATTGTAGTTTGAAGATGAAACTGTGGATCTGCTGCTCGTCTCAGTGACGCAAACACACAAAGACATTCCAGCAGACGTTTCCCATCAGCCCTCATTAGATTTTATAATTGCGGAGGCGGACTGCAAATAATGGCCGTGTTTATCATATGAATGGTGTGTGTATGAATCCAGACCAGCGCTTTATGAAAACACCGGTTCAGTGTTTGATCAGCGTCTGCTGCTCTTGTTATTTCAGTCATTTAACAACACATTCACATGTTCGTGGTTCTCTGATATCAGTTCATGATGAATTGTCATGCAGCTAAACAAATACAATTATTTTATATTTTATTTCAAATACTTTTGTTTGCTGGGTTTTTTTTTTTTGTATTTTTCATTTAAAATATATAAATGAAAAATATAATAATTTTATACAATATATAATAATTTTCTCAATTAATGATCACATGCACCTCAACAAATAAATTTTTAAAAAATAATTTATAAATATATATATTTTTAAATATACAGCTTTTTACTGCTTTTTCATTAGTATTTTTGATTTTGTCGATTAACGATCACATGCACCTCAACAAAAAAATGTTTTTACATTTTATAAATTAATATGCTTTTTTTGTATTTTTTTATTTGTAAACATACTTATTGATTCTGATTTTCAGTCAATTAATGATCACATGCACCTCAAATAAAATGTTTTTATATAGTGTTTTATAAATATATATTTTTTTAAATATACTGTTTTTAGTGCTTTTTTTTGTATTTTTAAAACTATTTATTGATTTTAATTTTGTGTCAATTAATGATCACATGCACCTCATCAAATGAAAATATTTGTTTATTTTATTTAAAATATATTAGGATTTTTATTTTATTTTATTTTTTAGAAATTGCTTTATTTAGATTTATTTTACAATTATTTATTAATTTAAATTTTACAATTTGTATGATTTAATTCATACTTTTTTTTTATTATTAAATAAAATTTAAATTTAAATCAATTCATGATCCTCGGTTTGTTAAACCCTGACTGATGTTACAGACTCACTGATACATTTGATACATTGTATAGAACTGATATGAGACATGATTTTGGGTTCGATGAATGAGAAACAGTCGCTGAAAGCGTTGAATGGGTTAAAGATGCTCTTGTGTTTCTTGGCCTTTCTCTTCTGCCTCAAGGACACTTGCTTTTGTCTCCTGCTCATTTGTGTTGTTTTTCCAGACGATGGAAAGCAAATGTTTGCTCAGCGCGTCTCTGAACTCTGAATGCATTAACGTTCCCGTCTCTCTCACGCTCACATTAACAAACAGCAACAAAATCCACACAGATTCACCACACACACACACACACACACACACACACACACACACACACACACGCACACTCACACATGCACACACACACACACACACACACACACACTCATCCTCCAGTTAATGGTGTAAATAATCAAATCTATATTGAAGAGCTCATGATTGCAGATTCCAGTCTGACTGTAACTGAGTCAGAAACTCAAACTCATGTCTTCAGATGAAACACAGGATCACTGATCTCAAATCAGTTTCACACTCATTAAAGTGAGATGAAGGACAGCAGAACATGAACACGACCCTGACGGGAGTCAGTGACAGCTCATTCACATATTTACTATCAATATCTATATTCAGATTTTTATTTAATAGTAATATTTTGAATTAGTTTTTTTAGTTAAACTTTTAGTAATGTGTTTTTTGATTATTATTGTTCTTATTATTATTGATTATTATTTTATATATTTGATTTCATTTTAGTTTCATAATTTATATTTATTATATTATTATTTCATATTTAATATTTTGATTAATATTTGTATGTTTTTATTAATATTATGTTAATTAATATTTAGATTTTAGTTTTAGTAATTTTGTTATGTGTTTTTTGGCATTTATTATTATTATGATTATTATTATTATTACTGAAATATGTCTGTATAGCTTTAATAATTTCATTCCAGTTTTAGTATCATTATCTACATTCATAATTTCATTTAATATTAATACTATGAATTAGTTTTTATGTTAATTTTAGTTAAACTTTTAGTAATTAGTTTTTTTTTTCAATTATCATTTTAAAAATCTAGTTTGTAAATACTTTTAGAAAATTGATTTCATTTTAATATCATTATTTAGATTTATAATTTCAGTGACAGTATTTTTGTTTATATTTATTTTATTTATTAATAATATTATTTGTATTATATTTAGATTTTTTTAAATTAGTTTTTATTTCATAAATTAGTTTTTATGTTAATTTAGATAACATAAATTACGTTTTAGTAATTTGTGCTTTTTTACAATTATCATTTTTAAAATGTAGTTTGTAAATTCTGTAATAAATCTGATTTCATTTTAGTATCATTTATATTTATAATTTTATTGACATTAATTTTACTATTTAATATTTAATTTATATTTATTTTATTTATTATCAATACTATTTTTTTTATTAATATTTAGATCCAGTTGTCACTGTCGTTATTTTTATTTTATTATTATTATTATTATTATTATTATTATTATTATTATTTTATTTTATTTTATTTCAGTTAGCATTTCTTTCAAACTAGTTTTAGATTCATTTAAGTCTAATGCTGTGTTCTGATTGGATGAGGCTGTGTGAATGTGACAGCGCTGCTTTCATATGCTGATGATGACGCTTCATTTGCATATGTAAACATTCAATCTCTGTGCTCATGATGAGTTACTGTGATTCACCAGAATCGACTCTGAATGAATCTCTGAATCAGGCCGATTTTTATGCACGAGCGGCTGCTGATCAATCATTGGACGGCTCACTCGTATCCATGACAACTAACTGCTTCCAGAAATCCATTTCCTGCTTTAGTCCTGCTGACCTTTTCAATAAGCAAAGAGGAAAAGTTGCATTCACATCCATCCTGATCAGCTCACAGAAAAATACACCAAAAATAACTGCTATACACCGAAACCGCTCTAATCGGAAGCTCATTAATGACATGTTTTGATTATTTCATAAAAGCTGGAACATACAGCGTCTGAACTCCATCGCATTCATATGCAGCTTTAAGCAGCTCAAACTCATTTAGAAAACAACATTAGCACAAATTCATACTTCACAACCCACAACCAGTCAAACTTGTGTTTCAGTACAAATATCTAGACTTTACTAAATCAAGACACATTTACTGAAGAAACTGAACGATTTAAGATTAAAAGTTTTGTTTTCAGAAAAAAAAAAAAAGTTCTTGATTAAAACAAGAACCAAGATTTGCCAGTGAGGTCAGAAAAATAATTAATTTTTTTCTCTGAATTACTTAATTGCTAATTTGCTCTTGATTTAAACATAAATCACTTTAATTCTCAGAAAACAAGACTTCTTAGGTCATTTTGGTTTAGGTTATTATAGTTAACGAAAAAAAAAACATACTGAATGATAAATATTTTGCATTAATGTTTTTATATTTTAATACTTTTAATATATTTAAAAAAAAGTATTAATATTTTGAATTAGTTTTTATTTTTATATTTTCTGTTTTCATTAAAAACATTATAAATAAAATTAAATTAAACAAAATGTGTTATTATACTTATAATTTATTTTTATTTTATTATTTCTATTTAATTAAAAAACATTGAATGCTAAATCTTAATATTTTATTTTTAATAATTTTAATGTTTTTTCATAAATTTAAAAAAATATATATTTTATTAATATTTTGAATTAGTTTTTATTTTTATATTTTATATTTAAAGACATAAATAAAATGAAATGAATGTTAAATAAAATGAAATTAAATATAAAACACTTATGTTATTATACTTCTTATATTTTTTCTTTTCTTTTTATTTAATTTTTATTATAATTTAATTTTAGCAAGTTTCCAACATTTCTCATTTTCACTTGGTTTATCTTGAATTAACAAAAAACTAAATCTATACAGAATTATTTAAAACAACAAAAACTAATAAAAACAACAAAATATAATAAAAAACAACATTGCTAAAAAGTAAAAAATGTATTGAGTGCTAAATATTTTGTATTAATATATATTTTAATGCTTTTAATATTCTAAAATTAAAAAAAAAAAATTGTATTCTAAAATAACAAAAAAAAAACACTTTTCATTAAAAACATTTCAAATAAATTAATTTTTAATAAAATTAAATTAAATATAAAAATGAAAACTTACATTATTGTACTTATTATAATTTATTTCTATTTTATTTCATTCTTATTATAATTTTTTTCAACAAGTTTCCAACATTTCTCATTTTCACTTGGTTTATCTCAATTTACTAAAATAACAAAAAAAAACAAAAAAAAAACTTTTCATTAAAAACATTTAAAATGAAATGAATGCTAAATAAAATAACATGAAATTAAGTATAAAATGTTATATTACTATATATATATCTTTTTCATTATTTATTATGTTATTATTTCAATATCTAAAACAAAAAAATTAATAAAATGACAACACAATTACTAAAATGCAACTAAAATTTACATGAAAATACAATAAAATCTAAAATGTTGACCCAAAAAAAAAAAAAAAAAATGTTATACTAGAAAACAAGACCAAGAAAAAAGTAGCAGAAGAAAATATTCACAGTGCAGAATCAACACAGAAAGTGTATAAATAAAAGATGAACACTTTAAATGTGTGTGATGTTTTGTAAACGGACGCACACACAGATGAGCGTGTTTGAGTCGGCGTCAGCAAACGGCGCTCGGTGAAGCTGCTAATGTCAGTGATTGTGATGTTAATGTGCGCTGGGCTCTTTCACTCATTCCACACTGGTCTCTGATCAATAGCGGCGTCAGGATGTGCTGACCGTCACTTCACCAGCGCTTTCTCCGCTATTGTGACTGTAGAAGCTTCTCCATACATTCACCACACAACAACAGACACGACATGATAAACACAGTCCGGTTTACACACACATATATCAGTCACTGAACATCACACACCTGCTGCTCTCAGATCAGTCACACTCCTGATTACAGCAGCAAACCACAGCACAAAACTCACGCTGCAGCAGTCGTGAAAAACTATTAATGCATATTTTATATTCAGAAACTCTATGGCTGCCCATAAAACCGCCTGTGGGAAAGTTGTGAAATGTGGCACACTGATAGAGGACAGTCCCAACATTAACCATAGTCTCTAACTCAAACTCTCTAGCGCCACCACCTGTCCAAAGTTTCACTCATGTTTATGCTTCTAACTGTTGAACAATAAGGCTCAGAAAGATTTTTTTTCTCTGAATCCTTGGCTCATGTCGAGTCGAATGAAGTCCAAAATTCTAAAATTGTAAGGTTTAGTTTTTTCGCTATTTTTAATTATTCAAAAAAACAACTTTTTTGAACTTGTCCTAGACCGTTTGCCTGATTTTCACCAAACTTGACTCAGATCATCTTCAGATCATGCTGGCAAAAAGTTACGGAATTCAAGTTGATTAGTCAAACCGTTGTCGAATGTGTCGAACGTGTGAACGAATTTGACGAAAAGCACACAAAAATGGTTGTGAGGTTATATCTCCACAACGGTTTGGAGTATTGAGACCAAAATGGACCTTATAACTAAGTCAAATGAACACCAAAATGTAAAAATCGTAAGGTTTAGTTATCGAAAAATCATTCAAGACGGTTTGTCACAATGGTTTGAACGAATTTGACAAAAAGCACACAAAAATGGATGTGAGACCAAACTTGGTGAGTGTTATAACGAGCAAGACCTGAGGCTTCCTGCAGTGTTTCAGCACAGTGCCACCTAGTGGTCAGGAGATATGAAAATGGCTATTTTTACTTATAACTTCTCAATGGTTTGGCTAAAAATTACCGGCCTTTTCAGATTCGGTGCATCATGCTGATTCCAACCATACCCAGTTTCCCCATGTCATCCATTTTGAATTTTATCATAAAAATGCTATTTCACGAACACATTGGCGTATCATTACGAAACTCGGTTTGTGTCTTCGACACCATGCTCTGACAGCACTCAAAAAGTCTGGGTTCAGCGCCACCTTGTGGCCAAAAGTTATTAGTATTAGTTATTAATAAGGAAATAAAAAATAATGCTAATTACATTTTATTAAATTGAGAAAGCTAGCCTACTGATCTACTACTAAACTCTTTTATTCTTCTTCTTAGCCAAATTTCTGAACGCTTCTCGTCCTAGAGCTTTCAAGCTACAACCACCAAACTCAGCCCAGATCTTCAGACTGATCTGACTCGGGTTTCTGTCTCTAACTGATCCGACTTATAGTTTTCATAAAATTAAAGATTAAACATCATACAAATCCCATAGACTTACATTGATGGAATGTTCAAATGAGCAACACTATTCAAACTCCAACTCCCAGAATCCCTTGAGACTCAATCAACACTTCCCTTCTGTGTACTATTTCTAATCAATTTAAACTTACATTCTAATATTTCTAATCTATTTATCGATCTAGACAAGCCTAGCAACTAGAATCATGCTAGTAACTTGCTAATCATGCTAGAAAAATGCTAACGACATGCTAATACTTTGCTAATCATGCTAACGACATGACAGTAACATGTTAATCATGTTAAAAACATGCTAGTAACTTGCTAATCATGGTAGGAACATGCTAACGACCTGCTAATCATGCTAGAAACATGTTAGCGGCCCGCTAATAATGCTAGAAACATGCTAGCGACCTGCTAATCATGCTAGAAACATGCTACCAACCTGCTAATCATGCTAGGAACATACTAGCAACTTGACAATCATGCTAGAAACAGGCTAACAACATGGTAATATTGTTAGAAACATGCTAGCAACTTACCAATCATGCAGGAAACACGCTAGCAACATGATAACAACTTGGTAATCATGCTAGCAACATGCTATCAACTTGCTAATCATGCTAGAAACATGCTAGCAACCTGCTAATCATGCTAAAACATGTTACCACCTTGCTAATAATGCTAGCAACAGGCTAACAACTTGCTAATCATGCTAGAAATATGCTAGCAACATGCTAACAACTTGCTAACCATGCTAGCAACATGCTGGTAGGATTTTAATAATGTTAGAACTAGCAACATGCTAACAACTGGCTAATTATGCTACCAACATGCTAGTAACATGCTAATCACACTAAAAACAGACTAGCAACATGCTAGTAACATGCTAACCATGTAAAAAAAAAATGCTAGCAACATGCTAATCATGTTAGAATCATACTAACAACAGGTTAATTATCTATCTGTCTGAAAGGCTGCATTCAAACTTTAACCTTTTGAACCTACTTTAAACTTTAAACTATTTCAAACAGAAAACCATCAAACTTTAAACCTTTTAAAACTTTTCAAACGTTCCGGTCCGGCTTTCTTTTTTTCTTTTTTTTTTTTTGTCTTGACAAACTGTTTAATTAAAAAAACGAGACTATTCTTTAACATGTCAGGCTTTACAGGGTTAACACTTGGTGTTAGAGGTTTGATCAGTGTGAGAACTAGTAGTGACCAGAGTGAATTTTTCAGCTGTTTTCGGGACTGAAAGCTCTCGTGATTGGTGTAGAACTGTAACGTGTCGTTGAGCGTGAGCTCTTGTGAAAAGCCTCTTCAGCGGCTCAGACTCCACCTGCTCGTCTCAAAGGTTTCCTCTGGAGAAGAACTCACTCCCACTCCACGGCCCCGGGAACAGTATATCCCTCTGAACACACAGAAAGACGGCTCATTGTGGCCGCGGTGTGTAAAAGCTCACGATCCCGTCCGGCCCGGCCTCTATTGTGCCCGAAACGCACCAACCTGACACCCCATTGTGTGGGACGATGAAAGGACATTTAATGGCAGGGCTCTACATGTGCGACTGAAAACTACTGCGTGCAACTATGAAAAATATTTAGGCGCATCAGTGCGACTGACTCCATCAGTATATGTGTGTTTGCGCTGAGGGGAGATTCGAAGGTTTCTGTGTGTTTTTACAACGTTGAGTAATGAATCACAGACATCTCTCATGAATCCATTCATAAACAAAGTGTAAATAAGAGATTCACTGTGCAGTGTTGAGAGATTTGTTCATTATAATGGAACTTTGTGAGATTGTGATGAACTAAGATGAGTGACAACTTTGAATGAGTTTGTAAATGAGATTTTGATTTAATACAACAGTTCAATAAACAAGAAGTTAATATTACGTGACTTACATTGTCTGACTATAACACTATTGCCTGATTTCGTCATCAAAAATAGTTTAAAACAAGTCACAACTGACAATTCAAACACAGCCTGACGCTTTCATTTATGAATTTGTTTTTAAATGAATCTAGTGAGTCAATGATTCAATTTCCTATTCATAAAGAGAGTCACTTGCTTTATTCCTGAATGAATCAGCCGTTCGAATGAATCAAATGAATGAATGACTCAATAATTAAATCAGTGACTTGTTGCCACCTACTGGCAGATTTAGTTTTATTTTTAAAGTATTTAAATAATTTAATATTTATATATTCAAAATGTCATATTTAAAACATTAATCTCAACATGAATTTATGAATTTGACTGCACTCAAGCCACGTCTGAGCCTCATTACACATGAAAATACACCTACAAGACACTTTTGAGTTCCTCTGTGCACCTCTGTAGTACAAACTAATTTTGTTAATTCTTACTCGTTTTTATTCTACTTTAATTATACATTTTAAAAAGCTTTTAAAAAAATACATAAAAGATGACATACTTTTAATAAAGTTAGAAAAATGGCATTACAAAAACAAAATTTCCCTGCAAATCACTTTAAGAAGTCAAATATCACCTCGTAATGGGAAAGATAATTTTTCTGATTAGATTTTTTGATTATTGATTAGAAGGTGCTCATAAATGTTTTAATTTATAGTTTAAAAGAAAATTAAGCGTAAAGAACTAAATGTAAGACTTGTACCTTTGGTGTCGAGCTACATGAGTGAGAAACGAGTGCAGGAAATAAACACACATCAGAGCTCAATCAAATGCTATTAGCTGAACTCAAAAGTGGTGCATCTTTACATGTAATTTCATATTCTGACATTATAGGAATTATAAGTGCATTTTTTAAGTGCAATTAAATGTGACTCAGCAAGACAATGATTAGTGTAATAATTAGCTTTTATATAAGTCTCTTCCATTTACCAAAGCTGCATTTATTTAATAAAATACAGTAAAATAGTAAAACATTTTATAATTCAAAACAAGTGTTTTCTATGTGACTATCTGTTAAAATGTAATTTATTTTTGTGATCAAAGCATCATTACTCCAGTCTTCAGTGTCACATCAGTATATTAGTATGATTTTTGAAGACTGGTGTAATGATAATGAAAATTCAGCTTTGCATCACAGTAATAAATTATATTTTACAGTAAATTACAATAAAAACCATTATTTTATGTTTGTAATAACATTTTGCAATATTATAGTTTTTTCTGTATTTTTGATCAAATAAATGCAGCCTTGATGAGCGAAAGAGACGTCTTTAAAGAAACATTAAAAGTTTTACTGATCCGAACGTTTCAGAGATATAGATGTAGGATATTTCCCATCAGTTGCAGTGATTGTGTGGCTCTTTTCTCCTCATTCAAGCGCCGCAGGTGAATAGAAATCACTTCCCCTTCATTGCCCTCAAAAGCCACGACCCTCCGATCCCAGAGCTACGAACAAAACCTCATTCAAAGTGTGAGAAAATCAAATCACGGATGAGCGGCTCAGAGCCCCACGATCGACAGGTCCGTCCTTCACGACGCATTTCAGTTTCTAATGTGGCGTATTGTTATTTTATCAGTGTGATCTTTAACTGATGTATTTTGTTGTTCAATGGAATGGTAACATGTGAATCCTCAGCTCTGCAACGTTTGATCAGAGCTGCAGTGAGAATCATTTCCGAGCCGACACTCGACCGACCGCTGACCCGTCACACAAACACCACATTACACCTGCTCCTTCAGGGAAGATTGTTTCCGCCACCAAATAAAAATAGAAAAAAGGTGTTGCATCTCACAAATCTGCCTTTTTCCCTCACTTGTGTTCACACCATGCAATTCTGATGCTTCTCAGAGTTCTGAACATGATCTGACAATTAATAACTCATATTGTGAGATATAAACTCGCAATACTGATTTTAAAAAGTACAAGAACTTATTTATTTATTTATTTTACAATTACTACCTAGGTTTGGGTACCAAACTCTGTATTTTTAAGGGTACAGCATTAGTGTAGATGAATTTAGCAAACTGAGTTATAAAAGTTACAAAAGTTGCAATTTGGAATTTTTTTCTCAGAAATTCGAGATGTAAACTTGCATTTGCAAAGTCACAATTCTGACTTTTTTTGTCTAAGAGCTGCACATTTATATCTTGCAATCGCGAGCTATTACTCGAGAGATGTAAACTTAGATTTCTAAGAAAAAAATCAGAATTGTGAGATGTCACAACTGTGAGAATAAAGTCTGAGATAAAGTCACAATTAGTTTTTTTTGGTTTTTGTTTTTTTTTTAGAATTGCGAGTTCTAGTCATAATTGTAAGTTATTAATTTGTGATGTGAAAAAGTCAGAACTGCAAGATGTAAACTCGCATATGCAAGTTTTAAAATCACAATTCAGACTTTTTTTCTCAGAATTTGGTGTTTCTATCTTGCAATTGCAGGTTAGTAATTGTGAGATGTAAATTCAGATTTCTGAGAAAATAGAATTGTGCTATGTAAACCCACAGCTAGAATATTTAGATGTTTTTGCACCCTCAGATTCCAGATTTTCAAATAGTTGTACCTCAGACAAATACTGTCCTATTCTAACAATCCATACATTATTTATTCAGCTTTCAGATGATGTATAAATCTTAATTTAAATTATAAATATTATTAATTTTAAATAATGACCCTCATGACTTATTTTGTGGTCCAGTGTCACATTTTTTTTTTTTTTTTTCAAATTCAAATTCTTGTGTTTTAATTTTTCTGATAATTAAATGAAGGCATTAAACATTTACTTATTTTCAATCAAATGAAAATTAAACCCTTTTATTTTTTGGCAAACAAAGTAATGGAGGTTTGCTGTTAAAATGAATACATGGAAGACAAATTGTGTGAATATTTCTTTAAAAAAAAGGTTTTAACAATTTAGTGGTTAATCTAGTTGTAATATTTATTATCATTATTTAATTGTTTCATTTAAATTTGCAATGAATTAAAACTTGCAAATGTGAGTTTAAACCTTGCTTACTTCTCAGAAATCATTTGATTCAGACTGGGACTTCAAATTGTGTATTGTGAATCATTTGATTTGAATCATTCAGTTTGCAAAATGATTCACAAACTCGTTCCGATCTGAAACGAGATTCGCGATGCGCAATCCAATTCGAAACAGTGAATCATTTTGCGACGCAAAAATTCTCCATTTCACCCATCACTACGTGCTTTTTAAAGTCATTACAAGCGATGCTGAAATTCAAAAATGAATGGCTCTTTTAATTTGATCTGGTTTTTGCTTGTGAATCCTTTGAAATGAATGGTCAAAATTACAAGTTCGAATCAATCGGAGTGATTCCAGCATAAATGACTCAATTGATTTCATTCATCTGTTTCTCTTTTCACACCTTCATCCATGTTTACACAACACTGTCAGTTCTACTGGCTTAGCTCCATTGATTTCTGACATTTACTGAAATAAGTGAACAAGTTATGATGTTTATTGAATTTTGTGTGAAAATATTTGTGCTTATTGACCAAATTATTTTAAATGATTCAAGCACTTTTCCAGTACCTCTTCAGGAATATTGCTATTTTCAAAGGTCTTCCAGGCCTTAAATCTTAGAAAAGAAATCTAATTCAATTACTTTACACCTTCTACCTTCTATGAACCCTGTTTATAACTCATAACTTCATCTACACTGATCCTGTAAGATCAAACTCAGCTGTCTAACAGCAGCTCGACGCCTGACCGGCGTTCACCGCGGCCTACATCTGTAATGATCCACAGCGCCGTCATTTATGGAGGTCAGTGGAAGCACAGCTATTTAGATCAGTCGATCAGGTCACCCAGAATGCACTGCAGCGGACACACAATGGAAAAATCAGGCTGTGTTTGAACTGAACACACATTCAGACACAAACACACACACACAGAGCGTTTGCGGTGTTAAACGATCAACTACACCACATCAGTCCACTGACATCAGAGAAACCACACAATCAAAAAGCAGCACTTGTTACCAGGGTTGCCAGATTTTCACAAAACTGCCCAATTGCGTTTCAATCCAGTTCAGCACACTTGTTTTCCACAAGGGTTTCCATGAATCATTTCTCCTTTTCTGTTTTGTGATAATCAGCAGCACACACACAATCTCTGACACGGATTAATGAAGTATGCATACTGTACTCGCAGTGTGAGCAGATACGAGGTGTTCCTGCGGTCCATCTGCCGCTGATCTCAGACCTGCTGCTAAATCTGATTGGCCGCTCACCTGTAGAGAGCCTCCCGCCTCCTCGCCATATGACACCGATTCACCACAGATCACACTCCACATCTTCACAGTCTGACCCGGATTCATCAGAGACAGGATGTGAATCTCTCTACATGAGACTGAACTACATCTCCCGTAAGGAATCTCAGGATCCGCCCCTCGACTCTCAGAGCAACGCCACAGCCAATCAGAAGCCAGCTCATGTTTATGAATGACGCTGAAGCACAGCACCATGTGTGACTGACTCCATCAGTATATTTGTGTTTGCGCTTCAAAGGTTTCTGTGCGTTTTTACAATGTTGGGTAATGAATCACACACATATAGTGTAAGTGTAAATAAGAGATTCACTGTGCAGTGTTGAGAACTTTGTTAATTATAATGAAACTATGTGAGAACACGATGAACTAAGATGAGTGACAGCTTTTAATGAGTTTGTAAATGAGAGATTGATTCAATACAACAGTTCAATGAACAAAAAGTTCATATTAAGTGACTTACATTGTCTGACTATAACACTATTGCCTGATTTTGCTCTATTTTGTCATCAAAAATAGTTTGAAACAAGTCACAACTGACAATTCAAACACAGCACTGCTTCATTTATGAATGAAAGTGTGTTTTTAAACGAATCTAGTGAGTCAATGAATCAATTTCCCATTCATAAAGACAGTCACATGCTTTATCCCTGAATGAATCATGTTCGAACGAATCAAATGAATGAATGACTCAGTCACTAAATCAGTGACTTGCCACCACCTAGTGGCAGATTTAGTTTCATTTTTAAAGTCTCTTTTCAGTATAATTTCATATTTCTATATTCAAAATGTTATATTTAAAACATTAATCTCAACATGAGTTTATGAATTTGATTGCACTCATGCCCCTCTGAGCCTCATTAAACATATGAAAATACACATACAAGACACTTCTGTGTTCTTCTGTGCTCCTCTGTAGTTAATTTTGTTAACACAGATTTTACTTGATTGGTAACGTTTTCTAATTCTGTTTTTTAATTAGAATTTAATTAGACATTTTTTTAATTTTACATGAAAGATGACATACTTTTAATAAAGTTAGAAATATGCCATTACAAAGGTAAAAACAACATTTCCCTGTAAATCACCTGAAGGAGTCAAATATCAGCTCGTAATGAGGAAGGCTCATTTTTCTAACTAGATAAAAAGTTTGTCAACATAAACTTTGGTTGGCTTGAGAAAGCCACACCAGAAAGTTTGGAAAAGTTTGAAAAGATAAAAAAGTTTAAAGGAAAAAAAAAAAAAAAAAACTTTTAAGTTTGTTTTCAGTCTGAAATAGTTTGAAGTTTAAAATAGCTTTAAAAGGTTAAGGTTTGAATGTTTTGAAGGCAAAACAGTCTCAGATAGTTACTAGCATGTTTTAACATGATTAGCAAGTTGTTAACATTTTGCTAGTCTGTTTCTAGCATAAGTAGCATGTTACTAGCATGTTCTCAAGCCAACCTAATGACTGATTAGTAGGTGCTCCTAATATTTTGACTGTGCTCCTAAAAAGAAAAGCGTAGAGCCGTGTGGTGTGTTATTGATCTACAGCTCATTTATATGCTAATGACTCATGTTTATTCATGACATGTGTCAGCAAATTACTGCAAAAACACAATTCTTATACTCAGTCCGCTGACAAAAACACACACAGATTTTCTTGATGAAAGGTTCGTTTTGTGCTCCGCTGGGCTACAATAGGCTGAAAATGAACAGAACTACATTTCCCATGATTCAGCACGGCAGCGATGCGCATTTGAAGCACAGAGACTCATTCGGGTCCATTAGCACTAAATCGACTTCCTGTGTTTTAAAAACAAAATGACTTGAAGGATCTCGATGTGTTTCTGAACTCATAAGAGGCGAGTGATGGAATCTATCGATCCGAGGAGCTTCACATCGGAGACGCCGATCTCACACACAAACACACGTCTACAGAAACATCTCAGAGGAACCTCACATGAACCCAGAATCACTCACCGGAGAAGATCTGCTTCGGCTCTGTCGGCGTCCAGATGAGCAAAACCTGAAAACACAAACACACCTTCAGAGTGTGAAAACACTGACGCCTCACAGAAACACACACACACACACACACATCAGATCAGATCCGGTTCTCTGGAGCAGATGTGGTTCTGTAGTCAGTGTTGAAGAAAGATACTTTTAAAAGTAATGTGTTACAATGTTGCAATATTTCCTAAAATAGTAACTTACTGTGTTACTTAGTTACTTTTTGTGGAAACTAATGCTTTCCAGTGGTCTCTTTTCAGTAATAAAATGAAACAAATGTTAGTTTATCTAAAGTCATTTTTGTTTATTAGTATGGTTGAATTTGATTATTGAAGGTCTGCAGCAAACACACTGGCTGATAAAATGGGATTGAATACATAAAGTACACTACCAGTCAAACGTGTTTAAACAGTAAGATTTTTAATAGTCTTCTGCTCACCAAACCTGCATTTATTTGATCTAAAGTACAGCAAAAGCAGTAAAATTCTGAAATATTTTTACTATTTAAAATAACTGCTTTCTATTTAAATATATTTTAAACTGTAATTTATTTCTGTGATGCGCAGCTGAATTTTCAGCATCGTTACTCCAGTCTTCAGTGTCACGTGATCATCAGAAATCATTCTAATATGATGATCTGCTGCTTGAGAAACATTTATTATTATTATCAATATTTAAAGCAGTTAAGAATCCTGAACAGTTAAGTTCAGGATTCTTTGATGAACAGAAAGATCAGCATTTATCTTAAATAAAATGCTGTTCAAAAGCTTATAGTCAGTATAATAATAATAATAATTATTATTATTATTTATTTATTTTTTATATATATAGAAATCTATGTTGCAAAAGATTTCTATTTCAGATAAATGCTATTCTTCTGAACTTTTTATTCATCGAAGAATAACATTATTAAAAACATTATACACTATACCATTCAAAAGCTTGGAGCCAGTATATTTATTTATTTATTTATTTATTTATGGAAATAAATTACAGAAATTAATACTTTTATGTATAATGTTATAAAAACATTCTAATGTTACAAAAAATATTTCAGATAATGCTGTTCTTCTGAATAGAACCTGAAAAAAAAAATCTACTCTGCTGTTTTCAACATAATAATAATAATAATAATAATAATAATAATAATAATAAATGTTTTTTGGAAGCAAATCAGCATATTAGAATGATTTCTGAAGGATCACGTGACACTAAAGACTGGAGTAATGATACTAAAAAATAGCTTTGAAATTAAAGAAATAAATTACATTTTAAAATATAAAGTAGAAAGCAGTTATATTAAATAGTAAAAATATTTCAGAATTTTACTGCTGTACTTTGGATCAAATAAACGCAGGCTTTATTAAAATCTTACTGTTCACAAACTTGACTGGTAGTGTATTTTTCTGTTATTTAACAATTTAATTTTCGCAGGTTTGCATCATATTCTGAGTTCACTGTTTTTATTCATGTTGAGGAACACTGAATCTGTTTTTGTGCAGGTGAGATGAGTAAAAGCATAAATACAGAAACATCATGTTCACAAAGCACATACAACGCCTCTGCATTTACTCCTGATTTCTCTCAACATGGCAACACATGCGCTGTCAGTCGACACATGGACAAACAAAGTAACTGATGTTACTTATTTAAAAAAAATACCTCAGATATTTTGTTGCAAATTAAAAAGTAATGCGTTACTTTACTCGTTACTGAAACTCACGTTACTCACTGTCAAAATGAGCTTTAATAAAGCCGTTTCAGAATTTGCACAAATGTATAAAACATCATGTTTTCCTTCAGTCCTGACACTAAAGAGACATTTACTAGTTCCCACACAACAAAATTATAACTTGCACTAATCATGTGCAATTCTCCTGAATGTTTTACAACTCACAGGACGATACGCACGAAAGAACAGCTACAGGACGGAAACTTCTCAACTGGATCAGTTCAGTTATCATGTGAAAATAAACAAGATACAAACAACTCAATGCAATAGATATGATTTCTCTCTTTTTGAAATGATAAACATCACATTCACTCGACTGTAGAACAACATCACTAGAGTCCACTGTAATTCATAACCCGACAGATTCACACTCACGCGTTCAGCAGACGCTTCGAGTCAAAGAGGAAGGAGAGCGATGAAGACAGACCTGGATGAGACTCGTCCCGTACGCAGTGATAGTCCGGCGCTCAGGAGCGCGTGTGTGTTCCTCAGCGGCGTCGGCGGAGACTGAGCCTGAGCTCCGGAGCCCCGGTCGAACGTCCCGCCCCTCACGGCCCCATTAAATCAAGCTTTTGTCTTTCGCTCAATGGAGGTTAAACATTTCCTGCTCTCACAATCCTCACAGTTCAGCACACGCTACAGCAGCACTGCACCTCTCTGTGTGTGTTTTAATCATTACCTGAAAATTACAAACAAATGGTGTTCCTGTAGCTTAAACATCATGGGTTTGATTCACAGCGAATGCATGAACTTAAAAAAACTAAATGTATCTTGAATGCACCTTAACAGAACATCTCAAACACAAAAACAGAGCTTCACAACAAAAAGTAAACATGCACTGAATAAAGAGAGTAAATAAGAGAATAAAATCTGCTATTTAAGTCAAGCTTACAAAAAAAACCTTACAAAACAGGTTTCACACTCATTCCTCCATGCAAAGTATAAAATTAATAATTAACTTTAGTTCATACAGTATAGCACTAGTGTCTCAAACAAAAAGTAATTAAATCATTTTTAAATATATTGCCAAATAATGTTAAAAAAAAAAATGCATAACTGTGTTATTTTAATATCATCAAGATACTGTTATAGGCTTTATTAATATTTTGGATCAGTTTGTTTGTTTTCTGCTTTAGTTACAGTGATTTTTTGTGTTTTTGTATTTTTTATTAGTTTTTCTGTTGTTTTTAAAAGATGACTTTTTCTTTTTCAGCTTTAGTTATTTTAGTACAATTTCAACTAAATGAAAATAAGAAACCAGCTGAAATATTGTGAAATTAGTGGGGAAAAAATATTAATTTTATAATAAAATAATTTTATTTTAGCTAAAAAATATTTCTTTTTTTCTTTGTAAGTTGAAACACTAACAAACACTACAAACTTTCAAATCCATAATAGTATATTAATGATACTGAAACCACAACAAAATTACTAGAAATTTTAAAATCAAAATGAAGAGAAAATCTAAAAATTAAAAACTATTTAAAAAAAAATTATAAAAACTATAAAAATTTACATTTGATTTTATTACTAAAACAACAACAAAATTATTAAATGTAACATGAAAAGGTGAAATATAAAAGCAAAAAAGGGGGTTGAATTTATTTATTTATTTTTTTCAGTTAATGATTATTTTATTCCAAGTATTTTTTATGGCTATAGAGAACTGCTCGCTTCATACACTACCAGTCAAAAGTAAAGAACAGTAAGACTTTTAATGCTTTTTAAAGAAGTCTCTTCTGATCACCAAGCCTGGATTTATTTAATGCAAAGTACAGCAAAAACAGAAATATTTTTACTATTTAAAATAACAGCTTTATATTTGAATGTATTTTAAACTGCAATTTATTTCTGTGATCAAAATTTTCAGCATCATTACTCCAGTCTTCAGTGTCACATGATCCTTCAGAAATCATTCTAATATGATGATTTGCTGTTCAACAAACATTTATGATTATTATCAATGTTGAAAACAGCTGAGTCTAATTTTTTTTCAGGTTACTTCAGGTTCTTCTGAACTTTTATAAATCTTTTGTCACATTGTAAATGTCTTTATCATCACTTTTGATCAATTTAAAGCATCCTTGATAAATAAGAGCATTAATTTCTATCATTTCTTTCCCAAAAATGTACTCAACTGTGTTCAACATTGTTTCCTGAGCAGCAAATCAGCATATTAGAATGATTTCTGAAGGATCATGTGACACTGAAGACTGGAGTAATGATGCTGAAAATTCAGCTTTGATCACAGAAATGAATTACACTTTAACAGATATTCACATAGAAACAGTTATTTTAAATAGTAAAAATATTTCAGAATTTTCCTGTTTTTTCTGTACTCTGGATCAAATAAACGCAGGTTTGGTGTCAGATGAAGTGTTGTGTACTGTGATGTGTTGAGTGATGTTGGGCAGCAGATGTTGTGTGAGTCCGGCTGATGTGCTGATGTGCTGATGGGAAAGTGTTTATGGGCGTCGTTAGGAAGCTCTTTTGACGTCTCTGATACGGTTGTGGCCCGTGACAATGGAGGCCGATCCGCCTTTCAGAGCGTCTCTATTCTCTCGGCCGCACCACAATCGGCACAAAAGAGCACGAGCTGAAACGTGATCCGGCTCAAAGTGTTTTCTTCATCGCGCCGGACAATGCGGCCGATCTCCACGTCTCACTAAAGCTGCTTTACGCTCAACCAATCACAGCCGTGCTGATTCTGCTTCTCCTGTTCATCTCACTGCTGCAGAAACACCTGACGACTTCATGAGCAACAGCTGATCCAGGGTCAGTGTGTAACGCCACATACAAACCAATACGTGTGTGTGTGTGTGTGTGTGTGTGTGTGTGTATTTCCCAGTATGAATGTATCTGTGCTCTGATTGGCTGTGTGACTCTACTGTGTCTTAAGTGTGTCTCAAGTGCCCTGCGGAGCCCCAATGGGCCCCTCCGGCATAAAGCGGGGCCTCGTCCCGCCTCAGAGCGCCGTTGTGCTGTTGTCTGGGCGACATGAATCGCAAACACACAAACACCACTAATATCCATTAAAACAACATCATTCAGCGCAACACACCGCTGATTAACAGTCCTCACCGCCGTCAACATCACACACACACACACACACACTCCTCAAATCACTGACTTTTTGTTAAGATTTCAAATCAGTTTTTATTGTTGTTTTCTATTTTCATCAAATTTAATTCATTTTTGAATTATTTTTTATTTTTATATTTTGTTTTTATTTGAATTTTAGTTCCACTATTTAGTTTTTTGTAATAGTTTTTTATCAACATTTTGAATTAATTTCATTTTAATTTTAGTTATTTTAATTTATCAGTTTTTCTTTTAAATATTTCTTATGTAGTATAAATTGTTTAATTTTAGCTGTTACCTTTTTAATATATTTTTTTTCAATATGTATAGTTTTTTAATTTATTTTGAATTATTTTTATTTTTTATTTATTTTTGTTTTCATTTTAATTTTAGTTAAAATTTTGTTTTGACATTTTTTATTTTTTAAATAAAGTTTTCATAGTTTTGTAAGTTTTTTATTAACATTTTGAATTGTTTTAACTTTTTTATTTTTTAATTTTAATTTTAGTTTACATTTAAATAAAAATTTAGTTTTTTTTACTTTTTGAAAAATATGTCTGTAGTGTTTTATAGTTTTTTTAATTAACAATAAAATTATTTTGAATTATTTGACATTTTGACATTTTGTTTTAATTTTATTTTCAGTTAAAATTTGATTTAAAATATTGTTTTTGACGTTTTTATTATTACTATTTTTTAAACTTATCTGTATAGTTTTTTATTGATTTTTTTTTTACATTGTTTATTAACACTTTCAATAATTCAAAATTTTTATATTTTATTTTTTCATTTTACTTTTAGTTAAACTTTACAGTAATTTTGTTTTTGTCATTTATCAGTTTTTTTTCTTTTACATATCTCTTTAAATAGTTTTTGTTAATATTTTTTTTGTTATTTTAGTACCATTAAGATACTATTATAGTTTTTAATATTTTTAATTTTTATATTTTAAGTTATCATTTTAATTTTAGTTGAAATTTTGTTTTTGACATTTTTTAAAACTATGTCTGTCTAGTTTTTTATTGATTTGTTTGTATTTTTGTTAACATTTTGAATTATTTCGAATTTTTATATTTTGTTTTCACTTTACTTTTAAAGTTAAAAGTATTTCTTTTAAACATCTCTATAGTTTTATTATTTATTTTTTAGTTATTTTAGAGCTAGTGTTATTTTAGTAACATTAAGATACTATTATAGTTTTTATTAATAGTTTAAATATGTATTTTTTGTTTATATTTACATTTTATTTATCAGTATTAGTTTTAGTAATTTTGGTGTCATTTTTATTATTTTGTGTTTGTTTTAACATCTATGTAGTTTTCATAATTTCAGTTTTATTTTTGTTTGGTACATGTTAAACTTAATGAAAAAGTGAAACATTGAAACAACTTACTTTTTAATATAAATTTAATTTGGTATCATTTCTTTTTATTTTATTTCAAGTAATAAGTGTTTTTATGGTTTCAGTTTTAGCAAACGATAATAAGGCTGATCCAGACCGAGACGTTCATCTGTTGATCCGCGTGGTCTCGATGAGAATGTGGGTTAATTTAACAGGGAATTAGAGACTCTGAATCGATATGAAATGATTTTATGGGATGTGTGTGAGTGTTGAGGTGGGAATGAACACTATTAAAACACACAAATGAAAGACAATCCTGTGGGATCAAACGCCGCAGCCGGGGACACACAAGCAGGACAATGGAGTGCGTCTGAAGGGATATTTACAAGATTTACAGCCCAAATCTCAAAGAAAGCTCACTGAGGTCGGCCTGACCCCTTTACATCCAAACACACACACAGAAGAAACACTGCGACCGTTTCTAGCACTGACACTTTACACGGAGACACACGGAGCGCGTCACACCATCACAACTAAGAACACCACAAACTGCTTCAGTCCTTCACAAAATAAACAATTTATAGAAAATAAAAAAATTATAGTCATACAATTATTTTATTTCAGCTAAAAAAACCTTTTTTTTAAGTAAAAAAAAAAACAAAAATTTAACCAAAACGAATAAAATGATAAAAAAAAAAATAAATTACTAAATCGTGAACTAAAATTATACATAAATGGAGAATTTTTTTATATATAAAATATAAACGTACAATAATAAACAAAATTAAAATAAAATGCTAAAATAACAACAAAATTACTAAACCTTTAAAATGAAAATACTACAACAACAATAAACTAACTAGTCACTAAAAATTAAAATGAAAAGGGAAAATATAAAAACAAAAACTTTCAACAGATTAATAAAAACCATAACAGCAAATTAATTGTATTAAAACCACAATAAAATTTCTAAAATATAAAATATTTTTTATATAAAAATATAAACTATTTCAAATATATTCATATAAACTAATAGTTTGGTAATGATTCTAAAACAACTACAGAAATACTAAAACTTTATCTTAAATTATAACAAATAGGGAAAACGAAAAATAAAAATATTTCAACATATTATAAAATATAATAATATTTAAATATAATAATATTTAACATGTTTAATATTAACATGAAAAGGTAAAAGTTTATTAATGGTACTAAAACGACAACAAAATTACTTAATGTAACATGAAAAGGGAAAATATAAAAATTAAAAACTACTTTAAATGTATTAATATAAACTAAGTTTAATAATGATATTAAAACAGAAATACTAAAACTTGAACTAAAATGATAACAAAAAGGGAAAATATAAAAAAAAAATCAAATTATTATAAAATAATAATAATAAAGTATATTAACAATATTAATACAACAAATTTACTAAAACTTTACAATTAATATGCAAACAGAAAAAAAAATTAAAATACTATGAAAAAATATAATATAATATAATATAATATAATAGCAAATTAATGCACACACTAAAGCAACAACAAAAAAATTCTAAACATTTATTAATGGCACTAAAACAACAAAATGATTAAATGTAAATAAAAACTAAAATTAAGTTAAAATTAAACAACTCAAATTCAAATATAAATATAATATTAAAAACTATACTAGCTAATTAATGATATAAACCAACACTCCAGCGAACACCATCATAACTGCACTGAACAACATCTGTGAATCACTAATAATAATTAAAGATGCGCACTAATGAACGCAGATGCTGAGGTGAGAATCAAACGGCATCAGCAGATCACAGCACAGATTCACAACACTTTCATGAGCTGCCAGATCAACTCATCTACAGCTGGAGACACAACAACACACACACACGCAGGAACACACAACAATAACAGACAATATCACTGCAATCTATGTCAAATTTACTACTGATCTCTGAGTGAAGTAAATCAGTGCGGTTTAAATGTATATCAGCTGATTCAGACAGTGAGTGAGTCGTCTGAGCTGATTTAATCAATCACATTACAGTGACAGATTGATTAATGAACCAATATCTGCCCTTTTTTAGATTATTACACCTACAACAATTAACTGAGTGATCGATCCACCCATCACACCCAAAACTTCCTACAGTCTAAACATGTTTGTGATTCAAATTGGTGAATTGTGAATTGAATCGGTGTAGTTTAAATGATTCTGTGAGCTGAGAATGACTTCTAAGCTGATTTAGTGAGTGAGTGAGTCATCTGAGCTGATTCAGTGGGTGATTCAATGAGTCATCTGAACTGGTCCGATTAGTCATTTGAAATGATTCAGTGAGTCATCTGAACTTGTTCAAGGAGTCATCTGCACTAATTCAGTGAGACATTGGAGCTGATTCAGTGAGTCATTTGTACTGGTTAAATAAGTCATCTGAAATGATTCAGTGAGTCATCTGCACTAATTCAGTGAGACATTTGAGCTGATTCAGTGAGTCACATGTACTGGTTAAAAGAGTCATCTGAAATTATTCAGTGAGTTATCTGAACTTGTTTAAGGAGCCATCTGCATGTACTAATTCAGTGAGCCATCTGAGCTGATTCTGTGAGTCATCTAGTTAAATGAGTCATCTGAAATGATTCAGTGAGTCACCTGCACTAATTTAGTAAGTCATCTAAGCTGATTCAGTGAGTCATCTTTACTGGTTAAATACGTCATCTGAAATGATTCAGTGAGTCTAAGCTGATTCAGTGTCTCAGCTAATTCAGTGAGAATTCTCAAAGGGTTCAAGGAGTCATTTGAAATTATTCATTGAGTCATCTGATCTGAACAAATTAGTTATCTGAAATGATTCAGTGAGTCATTTGCAATAATTCTGTGAGCCCATCAGACCCAAAAACTCCCTCCAGTCTAAACATGTTTGTGATTCAAATCAGTGAATTGTGAACGGCATCGCTGTAGTTCTTGATTCATTTCAATAAAGAAATGCTCAGTGGTAGTATGTCACTGATCCTGAAACACATTTGCGCATCAGCGCTGCAGTGTTTGTCCTGATTTCAGTGATGTGAAACTGGTTCAGGTCAGATCTTACTCTATTTTTCCAAGCGCAGACTGGATCATTTTTCCATTCTGTGTCTGTAAATCGGCACATTTTCAGTCTCTCATTGATTTTCTCTGTTTCTCTCTCGCAGCAGATGTGTGGATGGGATTCAACGGTAAAAGCTTCACGTTATCGATCGGACGCCCATTAGGCCTGAAGCGCAGGACTTTATGGGTCTGTCCCGCATCGGCGCGCACTAAAACGCTTTCCGAATGTGGAGCGGGTCGCGGGTCGTGAGGCGTTTAACCTGAAAAACAAAGCTGTATTTGTGTCAACCGACTAGTAGAGCAACCACATCGACTAGTTCAGGATAAAACCAGGAAGAACAGCACTAATCTGCATATTCTGACACTCGTCGAGCGCTGAAATGAAGCGTGGAGTGTTATTATGCGTGAATATGCGTCTGACAGCATTAACATGAAAAATGACTCATTGAGTTTAATGAAGAGCAGATGCAGCTGCAGTCACAGCGTCAGCGATCACATCACAATCAACGCACTCAAACTCGAGCAGCTCATCACATTCAGACGTGTGACGCGTTTCATTAAAAAACACCGTTGAATTCACGTCATTCGAGTCATTTCTGACAAACAGTAATATTACAAGCTTTTCAAGACAATTCAGTCAGTGAGTTATCTGAGCCTGAATGATTCAGTGAGTCATTTGAAATAATTTGTTGAGTCATCTGAACTGTTTAATGAGTCATCTGAAATGATTCTGTGAGTCATCTAAGCTGATTCAGTGGGTGAGTGAGTCATCCGAGCTGATTTAGTGAGACATCTCAAGATGTTGAAGGAGTCATTCAGTGAGTCATCTGACTGCACAAATGAGTCATCTGAAATGATTCAGTGAGTCATCTACATTAATTTTCCTGAAATTTTTCAACTGAATCGCACAAATGAGTTATATGAAATTATTTAGTGAGTTATCTGCACTGGTTAAATGAGTCATCTTAAATGATTCATTGAGTCATCTACATAAATTCTGCAAGCCATCTGAGCTGATTCAATGAGTCATCTGAACTGGTCATTTGAAATGATTCTGAGAGTCATCTAAGCTGATTCAGTAAGCAAGTGAGTCATCTGAGCAGATTTAATGAGACTTCTCAAGTGGTTCAAGGAGTCATCTGAAATTTTGCTGAACTTTTTCATCTGAATCGCAAATGAGTCATCTGAAATGATTCTGTGAGTCATCTAAGCTGATTCAGTGAGCAAGTGAGTCATCTGAGCTGATTCAATGAGTCATCTGAACTGGTCTAGTTTTCTACATACATTAAAAGCAGAACAGTCCACTGGTCTAATTTGTCATTTGAACTTTTTATTTTGTAAGTCATCTAAGCTGATTCAGTGAGCGAGAGAGTCAACTGAGCTAATTTAGTGAAACACCTCAAGTAATTCAAGAAGTCATCTGAAATGATTCAGTGAGCCATCTGAACCGCACAAATGAGTTATCTGAAATGATTCAGTAAGTCAAATGCACTAATTCAGTGAGCCATCTGAGTTAATTCAGTGAGTCACCTGAAATGATTCAGTGCGTTTGTTGTAAATTTCTATCTATAGTCATTAACGCTATGGCAATGCAAAGATTCCTTTCACCATGCTCTAAAGCTATTTGAATCTGAGTCATCTGAGCTGAATCAGTGAGCAAGTGAGTCTAATCAAGCAGATTTAATGAGACATCTCAAATGGTTCAAGGAGTCATCTGAAATTTTTCTTAAGTTTTTCATCTGAATCGCACAAATGGGTTATCAGAAATGATTTAGTGAGTCATCTGCGCTGGTTAAATGAGTAATTTTAAAAGAGTATGTGAGTCATCTAATTGATTCAGTGAGCGAGTGAGTCATCTGAGCTGATTCAGTATCTGATTCAGACTGATGACGCCTGTGCTCTACATGCTGTGTCTTATTTCAAAAGCTGCTGTCTCAGGAGGAAAGAAATTACCATATTTTTTGCCTCACAAAGAGGCAATTCTACAGTATAATGACTACTTTTCTGAAAGAGTCATCCTCAAATGACGCATGCGGCTGACAAACGATTCGTTAAAAATAACCTCACCAGTCGAGTGATTCACTGTTAAACTGAGCATCACACTGTGCTATATGTGTGTTCACATGTGGTCAGCAAGAACAGCACAAACATGCGTAGTTTATGTTGTATTTTGCAGAGGTCAGTGTTTCAGACGCACAGCTGCTGACTCAAACATCTGCTTCAGCTTCAATAAATCCATCCTCTCATCCTCAGCACAACAACCTCCCTAACAAACACTACCAACCTGTCTCAAGCACACAGAATCATGGGAAATACTCTGAAGCTGAAGTGGACTCGTTTGGACACTAGTCAAGACGGCGTCTCCTTCACCGATTAATTAGCAGATTAGTTGGATCAGCACAGACTGATCAGCTAAATGTAACATTTTAGCAGTCAAATGTAACATTTCTGGGATTTAAATGTAGCTTATTAGCAGTTAAATGTAACATTTGTAGCAGTTAAATATATTGTAGCAGTTAAATGTAATATTTGTAGCAGGCAAAAATAATATTGTAGCAATTAAATGTAACATTTGTAACAGTTAAATGTAACAGCTCTTAAATTTAACATTTGTAGCAAATAAATCTAATATTGTAGCAATTAAATGTAACACTGTAACAGCTAAATGTAGTATTTGTGGCAATTCAATTTAATATTGTAGCATCTAAATGTAACTTTTATAACTGAAGCTGAAGTGGACTCGTTCAGACACTAGTGAAGGCGGCGTCTCCCTTACTGTTTAATTAGCAGATTTATTGGATCAGCACAGATTAATGAGCTAAATGCAACATTTTAGCAGTCAAATGTAACATTTGTAGGAGTTCAATATATATTGTAGCAGTTAAATGTAACATTTGCAATAGTTAAATGTAACAGTTGTTAAATTTAACATCTGTAACTTACACAAATAAGACTGTATCTGTTAAATGTAACATTTGTGACAGGTAAATATAATATTGTAGCAATTAAATGTAACATTTGTAGCAAATAAATATAATATTGCTACATTTAAATGTAACACTGTAACATCTAAATGTAGTATTTGCGGCAGTTAAATGTAACATTTGGAACTGAAGCTGAAGTGGACTCGTTTGGACACTAGTAGAGACGGCGTCTCCTTCACTGATTAATTAGCAGATTAGTTGGATCAGCACAGACTAATCAGACTAAACTCAAGAGCTGTTTCACTTTAAGCACTGCTAAGGAAAACAGGGTAAATTAACTGGCTAGACAAACGAACATCAGCCTCATGTTTGCGCAGCTAGTAAACGGACATCAAGTGCTTTAATTGTGGTCAGTATTGTTAGGACTGAAGGGCTTGTTAACCCTTTTCAGCCGGTTTGAGTGGAGGAGTGTTTATTTAGGTCGTTGTGTGTCAGGAAACAATCAGCTCCAGACAGCTGTTATTAGAAGCTTTCAGCGATGTTTGTTCAGAATCTGTTCTTTCAGAAAAAAAAACAAAGTTGAGTTTTGGTGAAATAAACATAGGTGGTATAAACTTGACACAATACAAAACAGCCATTATGCTTTTTATATTTGGCATTTATTAGAACTCAAAAGAGTCTCTATAATCAGGAATGTTTTTCTTCGCTCACGTTCGGTCCCTGATGTCATTTGAACTGTCATCTGTGTGAATGAGTTCCAGCGTCAGTAAAAACCTCCAGAGCGTCTTTCATTCAGGAACTTCTGCTCTTTACATGCCAAAAGCCAAGAATCACTGCTTCATGCTTAATAACGTCCAGCCCGACCAATCATTAGGAGCCGAACACAATGCCTGTCAGAGCCCACCAATCATCAGCGGACAGGAAGTACAATAAGCCGTCCAATGGAGAGGTGGAAACCACCACACACAGCGTCAGGCGGCTCTTTCTCATGATAAACACCCCGTCATGTTCCCTGCTTTGTCATGTTTCACTTCACTGTCTGGTTTATAGCACGGTAAAAATGCATTGTCCCATTGAACGCGGAGACTTTGACCGTGACACGGAGCAGGAGGAGGTCCATCAACCTCTGACCAGACAGGCCGACATTCTCCATTCTCAACAATAGAGCCCAGAGACTCTGATCCCAGCAGGCCGAGCATTCAACGCCCAAGCGGGGCCGTCAGCGTTACGGGCGGTCTGGGCCGGCGGCCCGCTGCACTGGTAGGGGTGGTTACACTAGCTGAAAGTCAACAATACATCCATTTACTCTCAGCGCTTTCAAAGTGTCTGCCGCGAGCGTAAATGAGTTCAAATGCCAAGAATCTTTCACATTACTGTCAGCTGTGATGTTCACATTCACATCATCTACAGTGAAGGCCTGCAGCACACTACACTCACTACTTCATACAGAACAGTGTGCCGTTCTGAATGCGGCCTAGAAATCACGCTGCAGGTAAGAGGATACTGTTTAATTCTTTTTTAACATACACAATGTTACATTTAACTGCTACAATATTATATCTACTATATTACATTCAATTGTTACAAACACTTTAACAGCTATTACATCTGCCCACTACAAATGTTACATTCAACTGTTACAAATGTTTAAACAGCTACTGTTACATTTAACTGCTACACTGTTACATTTAATTGCTACAATATTATATTTGTTTGCTACAAATGTTACATTGAACAACTACTTATTAACATTTAACTGCTACAAATGTTACATTTAGCTGCTATAATATTATATTTACCTGCTACAATGTTACATTTAACAGCTACTGTTATGTTTAACTGATGCAAATGTTACATTTAGCTGCTATAGTGATATATTTAACTGCTACAATATTATATTTACCTGTTACAAATGTTACATTTAACAGCTATGTTACGCTTAACAGTTACAAATGTTACATTTAGCTGCTACAATATTATATTTAACTGCTACAAATACTACATTTAGCTGCTACAGTGTTGCATTTAATTGCTACAGTATTATATTTGTTTGCTACAAATGTTACATTTAACAGCTACTTTAACATTTAACTGCTACAAATGTTACATTTAATTACTACAATATTATTTTTGCCTGCTACAAATGTTAAATTTAACAGCTGTCACGTTTAACTGTTACAAATTTTACATTTAATTGCTGCAGTATTATTTTTGTGTTACAAATGTTACATTCAACAGCTGTTACATTTAACTGTTACAAATATTACATTGAATTGCTAAAATATTATTTTTCCCTGTTACATTTAGCTGCTTTAATATTGTTTTTACCTGCTACAAATTATACATTTAACTGCTACAATGTTCAGTTAATTGATTCAATATTATATTTATTTGCTACGTTACATTTATCTGCTACAATTTTACACTTAACTGTCACATTTAACTGCTACAAAGTTATATGTAACTGCTACAACGTTTCATTTAACTGTTAAAAAGCCACATTTAACGGCTACCAATGTTGAATTTAGTTGCTACAATATTATATTTACCTGCTACAAATTCTACATTTAACTACTACAACGTTAAGCTAATTGATACAATATTACATTTATCTGCTACAGTTTTACATTTAATTGTTACAATGTTTCATTTAACTGTGAACATCAAAACTGACAATAACATGAACGATTCTTGCCGTTTAAACTCCAATCACCCAATCAGGTGTTCATTTAACTGGATAATAGACACACCGTAATGACTGGAAATGGGATGAAGGTCTTAAACCACTTAACTGTTCCCTGAAGCCTCATTTACCAAGTCAATGAGTTAACATGCTTCTGCTAGCGAATCTCCATCAATCAAGAACTAGTTGATAACAAGAAACTCGTGAAGCTCATGAAATATGAAAATCAAACCAGTAAGTCAAAGGTCACATGCTTCTAATGAATATTATCCCTCATGCTGTGACAAAAAAGTTCTTCCAGCCAATTAATAGAGTTCATTAGCATAAGCACAGCTGTTTAAGGTTTTATGACACTGTGTTTTAATAGATCTTTGATTTGAGAGACTGTTTCTGATGTTTCAGCAAAGCTCACCATGACAACCGTCACACATCCACACGCTACGAGAGCCTCTTGACACGCTGACATCATCAATGTGAGACACATATTTCACTGTCAGAGGAACAACTGCGGCACAGCACGTCTACGGCAAGCGCTTAGAGACACATTCCATCATTTCCTGACCGAACGACCCCATAAACGGCCGCTGAAGGCCGAGAGACGTGCAGCTTTTAAAGTCAGATGCCGTATAAACGTTAAAGGTGTAAAACAAGTCAGAGATTGAATTGGACACGTCGAGGGAGCGCTTTGTTGTGCGTCTGAATCGCTTAACCTTGCCCGACTTCAGAAGCTCTTTAGCTTTGTCTGACTTCTCTTGATTGTCATGCAAATGTTGAAGGACTAAAGCCTGGGGAATTTGTAACTTGTGTTTTCAAAGGATTCCCAACCCGCCTTCAACCCTAATTACATTTCACCTCTTTTGTTGCCAACACAAGCTCGTATCAGTGCTGAGCGTGTTTCCCAGCACATAACTCTAAATCTCCCTGCAGACGTGTTTCGAGTGAGTCGAGGCCACTTTTATGTCGGAGCACTCGAAACATCAAAGCCGTCAGCGTCATACGTGACATACTGTCAGCGACGGCCGCTCTCGATGAGTTCGTCTGAGCCGAACATGGACGCTTGGACACGCGGTCAACGAGAACGAGCAGAAGAGCAGTGGAAACACTGTTCACAGCTGATTCTAGTTTCTGAAGATTCGCGCTGCATTTGTTTATTGAGCGTGAAATGAAAGCGTTTGGGTGTAAAAATCAATTTGCCAAAGCAGTTGGTGATTTGTGATTTAACACACATTACATAAGTCTGTGTGTGTGTGTGTGTGTGTGTGTGTGTTGTTTGACCTGCTCCTACACACGTGTATATCCAGCGTTTCCCACACACACAGTCTACATGGACTGCACAGGTACATTTTTCACAGCTGCTACAAATGTTGCATTTAGTCGTCATATATTTGTCATCTCTATTGCGATTATATTCACGCTGCATTTCATGCATTTCTAAGCTCTGAGCAAACTTGAACTCGATTTAAACGAATCAAGCACAACAAAACTTCCATTTCCAATTGTCTGTAATTATTTTCTGTGGTCTTGTCTTGTTTTTTAATAAGACTGGCAATGTGTAATGCATGTATTAAATCGGCAAGTGTTAATTGTTGCTGTGCTATCCAAATAATAAAACAACCTCTAACAACCATTTTCAGCTAAAATAACTATATTGTGATATATATCATCACGGTGAAAAACTACTAAAATATTTTTCTAAAAATATTAATATAAATAATTGAATAATTGGATATAAATATGTTTATATAATTTATATTTGTAATTTATTTTAATAGGAATATTAATAAAAACACTGAATGTTATATTGTGTATAATAATTTATATTTGTATTTTTTGTTCCATAAATATTTTCGTCATATTCTGAAAATATTACATTCACTTGCTACAATGTTACATTTAACAGTTACAATATTATATTTACCTGCTACAAACGTTACATTTAACTGCTACAGCATTACGTTTAACTGTTACAATATTATTTTTAACTGCTACAATGTTACATTCAATTGCTACAATGTTACATTTAACCGCTACAATATTATATTTACCTGCTACAAATGTTACATTTAGCTGCTTAATATTACATTTAACTGTTAAAAATCTACATTTAACTGCTTTTAAATGTTACAAATGTTACATTTAGTTATTTACAATATTATTAGCGGCAAATGTAAGTTTTTCAGCCTGGTTCTCATAAGAGCACCTGGAGATTTGGCTTGGTCTTCACACTTCTCATAGAGTGACTCATTAAATATAACTATTTTAAAAAATTATTAATAGTAGTGATAATATTACTGCGTTTTATACCATTCAAAAGCTTGGAGTCAGTGTACTTTCAAGAAATAATAGAAATGAATACTTTTATTCAGCAAGGATGCTTTAAATTGATCAAAAGTGATGATAAAGATTTATAATGTTGCAAAAGATTTCTATTTCAGATACATTCTGTATAATAATATATGTATAACTAATTTTTAATAAAATATGAATAGAAATAACTGCACACTCTAATATATATATTTTATGTACTCATTTATTTTAATAGAAATGTTAATATCAATGAATATATACTTTATAAATATTTTACAGAATATTCATTTACATTTATTATGTATTTTCAATAGAAATAACTGTATACTTTAACATAAATGCTATATAATAATTGATATAAATAATATGCTTTTAATAAGTGTGCTTAAGGTGACATTATTTGTTGTTTACGACGTTTTGAGTGTTTTCCAGTAGCACAGGTGTGTTTCAGACGTGTGGGAAACACCACATTCATCATCGAACCGCTCGTTCGCTATCATCTCCACGGGCTCGATCCCTCCACGCCCTCGGGACGGACGCGGGCTGTTTGTTTTTGTGCGTGTGCTGGATTTATCACTCTCTCGCAGGATTTCAGACGGATGGTAATCCCAGCAGGTCTGACTGCGGGCGCCGCGCGGCTAATTGGATTTTTTTCTACCGTGGAGAATCCAATCACAGTCGGCCCGTTCAATTTCACTAACCCGTCCTTTTAACTAGCCCAGTCAGATAAACTCGCACGCACATCCAGACAGACACGGGAACGGGCCTGGACCTGGAGCCATTTTACCTCCTACAGCACAGGACGCGTTCACTCCCACGGCACACAAATCAAATGAGCGGAAATGAAACGTGTGAGCATCTGTTAGGTGTGTCGGAAACACAGAGCCGGTGCATTTAATACAGACGGAGGCTCACGTTACAGGTTAACAAAACCAGCCGTCTCTGGTTACGCCGAGAGGGGTGTGTGCGACCTCGGCCTTTCACAGGCCGAATAATAAAGACAAACTGGATCTATAGTATCCGGATCAGCCTTCCTCTGGACCCCTATGGAGATTCCCAGGAGAACAGATTAGAGCAGGAAAACAGAGCCGGAGGGAATCCCTCCACATTAATGACAAACTACAATTAAAGCGCTGGTGAAAACACTCAAATGTACTGCAGAAGACACGTATGATGGTAAAGTCAGAATATATGTAGAGTCGTGACGGTGCAGGACTCTGAACACAGACCCCCTAGCAACCACCCACACACCTTAGCAACCGCGCAGCACTGTGATAAAACCAACAACATAAACACACAACACCCAAGGATTATATGGAAGTAAAGTTCGCATGGATAGCACTCACATGCATTTAAAAATATATAAATAAAAAATACTCATTTTCCTCAGCAATATTAAATAACAATATCTAAAATTACATTTACAAAAAAAAAATTACAAAAACTACAGAAAAAATTTAAATCTATAAAATAAAAATTAAATTATAAAGATTTTAATTTGATAGAATTTTTTACAAATTTTAATTAGATAAAAAATGTATTAAAAATAATAAAAAAACTGTTTTCAGGACGATTTAAAATAATAATAATAATAATAAATCACATTTTATCATAAATATATTAAATAAATAAATAAACATTTATAAACATTAATATATTAATAATATAAACATATTTTGTGATTTTTCCTTTACATCCCTTTAAATTTATACAACATATCTACTTCAGAAGCTACAGATATAAAATGTAATAAAATCTATAAAGTTAAAATTAAATCCTAAACATTATAACAGAGAGAATTTGTATTATCAATATTTTTAATTTTATAGAATTTTATAAACATCAAATTTAAAAACTACTTGTCCTCAGGAAAATGTAAAATAATAATAATAATAATAATTATAAAAATATCCTGTTTAGTCATAAATATGTACAAAATTAAATCAATATTTTGTGAAAAAAAGGTCACATTTACAATTTATAGATTTTTTTTTCTTCTGCAGAAAATACAAAAACATCAGTTTTCTTAAGGAAAATGTTTAGAAATGTTTCTTTTGAGAGAACAAAAATATTAAACAACTCACATTCGTTTAAAAAACAATTCAGATAATTTTTTAAAAATATATTTTTATATTTACTTATTTATAAAACAATCTATAAAATCACATTTATACAGCATATTTACTTCAGAAGCTACAGATTTTTTAAAAATAAATTCTATAAAATCATGAACGTTATAAAATAGAGAAAAATAGTGATATCAATATTTTTTAATTTTATAGATTTTTTAATGTAAATAATAATAATAACAAAAAATATCACATTTTGTCATGAATACGCAAAAAAAGTATATATTTTTTGTTAAGGAAATGTTTTGTTTTATAGAATATTTTCTGCAGAAAATACAAAAAAAAAACATCAATTTATTAAGGAAAATGTGAAAAATAATTCTTTAGAGAAAAAAAAATTAAACATCTCATATTTCTTTAAAAAAAAAAAAAGAAATCAGATAATTTTTTTAAAACCTCATTTTTTTATTTGTGAATCTTTTTTTACACTGTGAAATAGTGAAACCCCACAAGCTCTGACGAAACACCACCAACTCAACCAAACATGAACGTGTCAGATGTCAGCTTTACATCATCCTCCAACATTTCTGAAAAGGTTTACTCAAGACAGCTTAGCTCAGGTTAACACACACAGCTGACGCCCAGCAGAGAGCGAGAGCTGAACGGCAGACTTCACGCGTTCAGAGCAGAGGATCATGGTCCTAATCTCACTGCGTCTGTGGGACTGTTCATTTCTCCAGCTGTCTTTAACTCTGTCGCTCACATGAACTCGTCTGACATCACATCTGTAAGCAATCCTGTTCCCAGCATCCATATGGAGCAGCAGACTCTCAAAATAAAGAATTTCAGAGACAGATGAAAAGAAAAAAGCTGATAATGTCCAGTATGTGCTTACGCTAACACAGCTGTTCGAGAAAGATGCTTCACTTCACTCCATCTGGACTGAGCACAACAACTGTATTTACACAAGAGGACGAAAACAGTGAATCGACACTGAAATCCAGTGAAGAGACAGTACCAGCCCAGACAACAAATTCATGTTTCTTAAAACATTCTGATAAGTTATGAAAACTATGTTCTTTGCACGTTTAAGTATCCAGTTTTTACGTTTCCAAAATGCTTTTTCTTGGCTATATAAACGTAAGGGAACATTCCATTTTATGATTTCGCAAATGATGGGAACGTTCGAGATCCAGTTTGCATCTCAATTAGTTATAAATCCAAAAAAGTTCAAACGTACAGTGAGTCTCTGGTTTGATCACTATTCAAAATACGTTTTTAGATGAGTTAAATAAGAGGTCAATCATCTTGAGGGTGAGCTCGAATTGAACTCTCTGGAGATCCAGACCAGCTCTGAAAGACCTCCATTAGAAACAGCATGAGCATGAAACCTTCCGCCAAGCCGCAGGAACATGATAACCTGATGAGGTGAGGTAAAACACTGACCCGTAACTCAAGCTACATGACGGCTCGCAATACACCGTCCATCAGGATTTATGAGGATGCTGGGATCACCAGAAGAACGTCAAGGGTTAAAAAAACAAAAAACAAACAAACTATGAGCATGTGATATTCCAGCTTTAGTTAAAAAACCACACATAACACATATACACTGAAAACATGATGTAGAATTTACCTTGAAACAACTTTAACTTTTAACTTTGAAAAATTCAAAAGCAAAAAGTCTGAAACAATATTTTCTTTTAATATAGTGTGATTCCAGACCAACACGCAGGCTCACTGTCATTATGACTGATTGCAATTATTACAAGTAATTATATTCTAATCGTTCACCTCAAGACTTGGACATTAATTCACAGTGGCAAACAATTACTTTACTTTCTGTGCGCCTCTGACAAACATTAACAGTCTGTAATGCGTGTGAATGAGTCTGGAGCTGGAGGTGTTTCTCTTCATGTCATACTGATGAATTACAGCAGCAGAGTAGAGAATAAACACACACACACACACACACACACACAACACATGTTATTTGAAGAAATAAAGGTTCTTTCTAAAAAACAATGACACAAGACCCCTTTTAATCCTTAGATCTTTTCTAATGAGCTATAAACCAAAACACTGACCTGAACCTGAATCCAAGGTTCTTCAGGCGGTTTACTAACAACTAAAGAATGTTTAGTAATTTTGTTTTGTTTAGAATTTGAAAAACACGTTGTTAATAACATAATACATAAAGTAAACCCCACCACAGGTGAATTTTTATCTAACATGCATTTTTACCTTTTCAGTTTTGCTGAAATGTTAAGTTTAAATACACAAATGAGGCATTATATAATTAAATCTGCACTAACTTGCATACATTTTCAGAAAATAAATGTGAGCATTGAATAAAGCCAGATTAAAAATTCTAGTTAGATTTTGTTGACATATTAGAGTTGAAGGTTTTTATAGGTTTTTATTTTGGATTTCTCTTTTTATCACTCCAAAAATCAGAAAATACTATGAACAGACAGAAAAAACACTTTTTTGCCATGTTTTTAAGAATAAAATGTGTGAATCACATATAAACAAACCCCTCAGTAAAAACCTTCAGAATATAAAGAGGAATAAAACTTTTTTAAAGTTTTTGGTGTGTGTAAGTGTTGATGAAATGGAGAAACAAATTCATTACCTTTAAATGCATTTTCATCATGTTTTAAGAAATAAAATGCTGTAAAAATCGGTGTGAATGAAATATAAACTAACACCACAGTGAAAACATTCAGAATATAGAGAGGAATAAAACTCTAAGTTTTGGTTTATGTGAGTGCTGTTGAAGTGGAGAAACAAATTCATTACCTTTGAATGTATATGCATTTGGACCATACTTTTAGGAATAAAATGTTGTTTAAATCAGTGTAAATGAAAAATGAAGAAACCCCACAGTAAAAACATTTAGAATACAGATAGGAATAAAACTCTAAGTTTTGGTGTGTACAAGTGCTGCTGAAGTGGAGAAACAAACTTTTAAATATACGGATTGAAATTTAAATCTACAGACACAAATAGATAAAGTGTCACAAAATAACACTTAAATGTGTAATTTGGATGTTTTCTTTCCACTAGCCTGAAAAAAGACATGCTATGGAAGCAAAATAGAGCAAAATCTTGAAATTCACCAGTGCTGCGCCTGCAGTGTCTTGACTTAACCAGGCAAAACAACTGACCACAGAATGAAAGCTTCTCCAAGACTGATCTGAGAGCTGTGCTGCTGGGTTCGTCAGTTTGAATGTGAATGTGTCACAGCTGACACACTGAATTAGGCTCCTGCAGAACAGCATTAATACCTATTGTCCTCACGCCTGCTCTGATTGGCCCGTTCGAATCCCTGGAGTCACGTGACCTCCTGGCTCTCTCCCTGATTGATGTGCGGAGGGTTTTTCATTTGATTCAGTTCTAATGTGCTGATTTTAATGGGTTTTTGACCTCAATCTCTTATAAGCGTTTCCAAGCCCAGACGAAGATTATAGGAGGGAGATTATGATTTCAGCCAGCAATGGAACAACAAAACAAGACCTGCATTGTTACCCACCGACATGATGTATTTTATAGCTTAATACTATAAACTTTGAGCAAAACTGTCCTCAGACCAGCTGCTGTTGGCCTCATTAGAAGGTTCCCATGATTGTGAAGAAAGGCTGATTGGTCTCAGCGCAGCAGTGAAAGCAGGAGAGAGCCGAGCTGTCAGCCTCTCTGGATTAAAAACCCCTCGCTGTTCACGTGTGAAGGCACACAGCGGCAAACGCGAGGTGTTTTCTTCCTGCTGCGTTTCCTGCGGCGTCTGCATCCATCTGTAATCTGAGATCCTCCCTATAGAGTCAATCTGTCCATCAGACCTGCATTACGGCTCAATAACGTAAACAGCAAGAGACTAATGGACAAACCCTAAACGCACAGCAACTAAATGATTATTCTGCTACTTTCAATGGCTATTTCATGAATTTAGGCAGTGTTCAGTTAGGCTGGAGATTGAAATTCTTGTGGTCATCATTGTGCTGTGGAAACTCATGGCAGCACTTAAAACAATTTGGTATCACTCAGAAACTGCAAATAAATTTCACAAATAAAGCAAGTATTTCTTGTAAAATGTAGTCCAATAATGTCTGCAACTTTAAAAATCATTTTTACAGTGTAGGCTGTCGATAGCATATCACAACAAACTAAAAATGTATGTGGGTCAGAGACGTTAAGATGTCCACATCTTAAAAATTTACAAAAGCACATCAAATGTAAGTGTCTACTTTTAATGTTTCAAATAAGTTTTTGGAGAATAAAATGTCAAAATTTGGTAGAAATTACGTTACAATGTAATTCAGTGTAACACAATATTTATGTTAAAATTCAAACATGCTTATTCTGACTTGTAAATATTCAAATATATAACATAATAAGGGAGCCTATTACATTTTATTGTGTTTTAAATGAGTAAAACATTCTTATTGATAAATGGGCAAAACCTAGGATAGTGGCAAATTTAAAAAATGTAGAAATGCAACTAAATAGTATCTGGGGTGAAAGAAATTTGTCTTTTAATATGTCATCAATTGATTTTTGTTGTAAATATGCCTGGCAAGATTGTTACCCTGAACGACATTTTAGTGGGTGTCTTCTGTAAATTGCACAAAATTTATTTTTGCTTAGAAAAACAAAAACAAAAATACAATTAAATTATTTTTTATGGAAAAACAACAACAATTTAAAGCAGTATTACATATTGTTTTTATACTTAAACCCATGTTTAAAATGAAGCTAAATTAATGTCAATACTTGCCTTAATATGAGTAAAAGTACACTGTAAAACGTGATTTTTCGACATTGTAAATCTACTTAAAAATATCACATTTAATTAAATGTGTTACTTGCTGTTTTTTTGTAATTATTTGTGAAACTTGCTAGCAATTTCTGACTGCAAACTGTGTATTTTCAGTGTATTTATTCACTTTGTTAATTTTACTTAACCTGGTAAGGTGGATTTTACTTTAAATGTGAATTTCTTTGAAAAATGTGTGTGCAAAAACTTGCAAAAGAAAAAATTATTTTACTTTTTATTCAGACAGATTGAGGCTGTTTAACTGTAGACACATCAGATCTGCTCATGGAGAACAGTCTGCAGATGAAATGCTGCATGAAGCTGCACTGCTGTGTTTGCTGAGCAATTAAACTGCACAAGTGGGCCGAGTGTGTGTGTGTGTGTGTGTCTTGGGCCTCTTAAGATTATGCAAATGTGAGGAGGATTTGGAGAGCCTGAACTGAGCGTCTCTGTGTGTTGTTGTGAATTCTCACACTGCAGATATATTATGATCATGATCTGCTCATGTTCTCCAGTCACAGCCTGTTCAAACACACTAAACCTCCATCAAAAACCGTCCATCAGCACAGAAAATCAGCTTGAGAACACAAGCAAAAATCACATTTATAGTAATGTGCCCCATTTTGACATGTTACTGGTCAAATACTGTTAAAAAAAAAAAAATAGTGTTTGTGCTGCCTAAAAAAAATTTTCAGTTTAGTCAACATGCAATGTTAAGTTGTACTAAAACATGGATATTTGAGTTGAGTAAACTTAAAATTACGGCAGCACGAACACTTACTTTTTTAAAACTTCTTTTTAAGTGTTATTTTTTTTTTTGTTTTTTTTTTTACAGTTTTTTTACAGGGTTTTCAAACTGGGGAAAGAGAAAAACAGTACAAATGTAAAAGTAAAAAGAAAAGATTTTTTTAAAATAAATACATAAATGTGGAAAATAAATAAAAAATAATTTTATTAAAATAAAATAAAAAAGTAAAATTTAAATAAATAAATATTTAAGAAAATAATAATAATAATAATAATAATAATAAATTAAAATAAATATTAGATTAAAATACATAAATACAAAATGTTAGTTTTTTTTAAATAAATAAATAAATAAATAAATATTACATCTAAAAGTAGAATACGAGTACAAAAATAATGTAACAATAGAAACTACATGTTTCAATTAACATTTTTTTTTTACATTTAATTGTTAATTATTTAATTTATTTTAGATATAAAAAAAATATGTAATTAAGTTTTCAGAGTATTAAATTGGTTCTTATGAAAAATGGTTCTTACATAAAAAAATACAAATTTCAGAAATATTTTAACCCAAATATTTTTCTAAACGATTCACTGTAATTGCTCATTTTTACTGAGATGATTGAGAGACGTCATAGTGAAGACATCGTCCCTGCGCTGGACACTTGTCCTAAAGCATCCGTCACACAGAGGTCACACGGAGTGCAGCGGTGCATGCTGGGAAAGAGGACATTCCAGAGCCCCGTCTTTCGCCCCGTCGCCCAAACCCTCCTACTGAAGATAAAGACGAGAACAACGACCCGCCAACAGAGAAACAGCAAACAGACCGTCTTTGTCCAGCGCTTCCCCCCGTCCTCAGCCCTGAGATCTCACACACACACACACACACACATTAGTCCCGTCTGTCTCTGTGTGTGTCCTCTCGTAGTTGATAGAAGCACAACATCACAGCGTTAACCTGTCAACACAGCGTCCCGTCTGATTAACCTCAAAGGGAGAAGACGCCACACACACACAGGACAGTAAAATACTGGATTCTGATTGGTCACCGGTGTCATTCTGCGCTCTAATGACTCTTAAACTGTGTAACTGATCATTTCGGTGTTAGTTTCGTGTTTCATATAATAAAATCATTCACAGTTACATCATTACCTCAAGTGCATTTACTGATTTATTCCTTAAGTGTCTGTGTAATAAGATCTAACGTCCAGTCAGTTGGTCAGTTTTCATTGGTTAATGATCTGATGGGCTTGTAGATTATCCTCATAACCTGACATAAAGACTTCATCAGATCACATGATCGAACGGACACCGAACAATTACCGATTATCAGCATGACTGCAAATGTGATACTGATTTTACAAAACAAGAATATAGTTACAGTTCACGCACAACATTTTCTATTTTTGTCATTTCACAAATGAAAATAGTTCCAAATAAAGACGGAAAATTACAGAGCAATGTTTCATTTGAACAAATCAATGATTCAATCGTAAATTCATAAAGACTAAAATCATATGCTTCCCTACTATAGTCAGCAAAAAACAACATGTGAACAGAATAGTTTGTCTGAATTCACAGTAGCAGAACAATTGCTAAATAATGACTTGTTTAAAGTAAGTATTTTGAATGAACCAATGATTCAGTGATTCATTCATAAAGATTCAGTCACTCATGAATAAATCAGCCATTTCAACCAATCAGAAGGACAGGATTGGTCTCATAGCAACTAAACTCATGGTAAAATATTACTATGCATATACTTTCAAAGATGCCCGAAAGAGATATTATAATCGGATGCAAAACAGATGCAATTATTCAAATGCACTCTGAAACAGATGAAAAAAGAAATAATGTAAAACATTAATGCATCATTAATGCTGATATGTGAACAGAGCTCTTCATTTACAAACAATAGTGGGCTGAAAGAGCTCAGTTCTATAAATGATCTCTGATCTCAGGTCAGATGGATGGAGGCGCCATTACACCCCACAGCTCACCAAAACTCACTTACACAAACCACAACAACAGCTCTCATATGCTGTGAGATTGAAGATTTGTGTTGATATTTAGGGGTTCAAGCATGTAATTGTTAGAATGGCCAAGGATCAGTGATCTCCACGTAAAAAATTGTTTGTGCAGACCAAACCGTAAGTCGTAGAGACTTGAAACTTGGTGGGATGGTAGTACTCACATCCCCTACAACATCACCAATGCTCGCCCCAATCGGCCAGACGGGGGCGCTACAGCTATCAAAAGTATTAAATCGCTCCTAACTCCTAAACTGTAAGTTGCAGGCTCAAGTGTCTTATGTTGTTGGAATCCGTGGCTCACACTGAATAAAACACATGGCTCAGATTTGATCAAGAACCTGTGAAATCTTCAGGTATTTACATTTTTTTTAAAACCTAGTTCTGTGAACGAGTCTTAGGTTTTCTGCCTGATTGGAACCAAAGCAGTGCAGAAAGATTCTCTGGAGAGCGAATATCAATAATTATCAAAAAAAAAGTCAAACTTTTGACACACCGTCGCAAAGGGATGCCAAAATGTTTAAAAGGGGGCGGGGCCACCTTTAGTAAAATGCCTATAACTCCTGAACAAAATGAGATATCGTCGTCAAATTCAAGACGCTGATGTAAGAGCTCAATCTGAGGTTGGAGGACAAAAATCGCAGAGATTGGCCACTTGCTGGCGCTATAAGAGGGAAAAACCTTTAAAAAATGCTTATAACTATGTAACCATTCGTCCTATCAACATGAAAATCGCCGTGCACGGTCTTGGTCCAAAGTGCCACAAGTTTCTATAAGAACATTTGTAGATCTCAAAAAAACATTTTGCCTCTAGAACCACTGCCGTCAATCAATTTGTTTGTTAAATCACTGATATGACATAAAACACCTAACTCTTGCGAACCAGTCCAAGGGTTTTCACCCAATCGGAACCAAACCACTGCAGAAAGATTCTGTGGAGAGCGAATATCAATAATTATCAAAAAAAAAAAAAGTTGAACTTTTGACTCACTGCCGCAAAGGGATGCCAAAACGTTCTAAATTTTTATAAAATGCCTGTAATTCCTAAACGGAATGAGATATCTCTGCCAAGATAGGCACACGTATGTAAAAGCTCAATATGAGGTCAAAGGACAAAAATCGTGGAGCTTAGCCACTTGGTGGCGCTATAAGAGGGGGTAAAAAATGGCTATAACTAGGCAACCATTTGTCAAATCAACCTGAAAATTGGTGTGCATAGTCTTGGTCCAAAGTGCCACAAGTGTCTATTAGAACATTTGGCACCTGTTAGACAAGGTTAACAAAGGCCGATCGAAATGAAACTCAGTGGGTCTGTTCAACTCATGACCCCAAAGGTATGTGAGAAATTTGAAAGAAATCAACCACTGGGGGGTGATATCACATTTTTCAAGGGTATAAATGATTGTTCGTTGCAGAGTTTTTCACACATATGCACGATATTTGTATCATATGACAGAACTCCTCATTCTGGACAACTTTGCCTCAAGAACCTCTTCTGTCAATCGAATCATTTGTTAAATGATCGAGAAGATGTTAAAAACCTACTTTTGCAAACCAGTCCTAGGTTTTTTGCTAAATTGGGGGGGGGTCCAAATTTACCTAAAATCCTATAAAAGCCTACAAGAATACTCAAAACTTTACAAAACCTGTGAAGTTTTTCTAAAACTTCTAAAAGTGATTCTAAACAAACATGCAGAGTTTTAAGGAGATCAGACCACAGTTGGTGCTATAACAGACATAAACATTGAAAAAACATAATATTTTTATAGTAAATTACCTGGATTTGCCAAAAATTCTTTTTTAAGATGCTGAACTAATGATCCACCAAAAGATCAATGCATCAGTGCAAATGCACTTTCAGAATCCAACAACAAAACAAACATCCCTTAAAGGGGTCATCAGATGCTACGTTCACTTTTTCATGCTGTTTGAACATTAATGTGTGTTGGCAGTGTGTACAAATCTACCCTATAATGATAAAAATCCATGCAGTGGTTTTTAATTAATCTGTAAAAATAGTATTTCCTTTTTCAAATCGAGCCGTTCTCAGATGCCTGTCGTTGTGGCGTCACATGACAGAGGCCACTCCCACCATAGTTGATTGACATGAGCGTCTGACCTCAGATCAGCTGTAACAGTCCGACCTCTTTGTTTTGATGCCGGAGCAGGGATGTAAGTTAGACAAGAATATCTCTGATTGAGTGATTGAGGTGTTGTGTTGCTGGATGTAATAATGAACATAGTGGTCGTCATTTACTCCCGACATCTGAGTTAGACAAGAATATCTTGAAGATGCAGTGGATTACGTTTGTTTGTGAAGGGAATGAACCTCCCGATCTACATATATCCATCTATGTTCGCGTGAATCATTCGTGATCCAGCTTCACTTACAGCAGAAGTGAGTGTAAGAGTTTTTTTTTTATGAATCTTTGTGATCGCCTTTCCTAATAATGTGCTAGTTAGTAAGTTTAGCAGCTAAATGCGGCTAAAGTAAACAGGCTCGTCACTCCACAGAGAGAAGAGAGGGGCGGGGCGAGCAGAGCTCATTTGCATTTAAAGCAGCCTCGACCAGAATGAGTTGATTTTTGCAGAGCTGATTTTGACAAGGTAAAAAGGGTGTTGTTTTACAAAACCATTGAGAATTTTTAATCAAAGTATATTAGAGACTTTTCATTAAGACCCTAAAGAATCATATCAGCTTGTGGAAAATGGGCATCCGATGACCCCTTTAAGAGTTTGAGCTCATCATTGACAGAAATGATTTACAAATTATTTCTAATGATATAATTAATACTTTTACTCATGAACGTTGCATTATATTGATCAAAAGTGACAGTAAAGACATTTATAATGTTATAAAAGATTTCTATTTCAAATAAACGTTGTTCTTTTGAACCGTCTATTCATCTGTGAATCCTGAAAAATAAAATGTATGATGGTTCACACTAAAATATTGTGCAGCACAACTGTTTTCAACATTGCTAATAATCATAAATGTTTGTTGGGCAGCAAATCAGCATATTAGAATGATTTCTGAAGGATCATGTGACACTGAAGACTGGAGTAATGATGCTGAAAATTCAGCTTTGCATCTTGAAAATCAATTACAGTTTAACAGATATTCACATAGAAAGCTGGTATTTTAAATAGCAAAAATATTTCACAATTTTTACTGTATTTCTCATCAAATAAACGCAGCCTTGGTGAGCAGAAGAGACTTCCTTGAGACATCTTTTGCCTGCTAGTGTACATTGTAGTGTATAAATGTATGTGTATTCATGTTTGTAAACTGAATGTCTCAGCTCTACTCCGTCAGTCCAGTTCAGGGTCAGTTTATACATCAGCCCAAATCTGTGCAGGTATTTTTAGACTTTAAAAACCAAAGGAGGAGGAGAAATCTCCTCAAAAGACACTTGAAAGTGTTTCTAGAGCAGGATTTGGTGACAAAAGTAGGCCAAGCGGAGCACAGAGATCACCGCTGATGAAACGCCGCTAAATATTAATATGACGCTCGATTCTTCAGAGGAATCCGTGATGACATCAGGACTGCGTGTGTGTGAGTTATTGTCATCTTCATGGGTTTGTTCAGCGTCAGAATACCCAGCATGCCTCAGCAGCCCACGGGCCGGAATAAGTGGCATTTGCGTCCTACGACACGCTTCTTTCCCACGGCGCGCAGATCATACGTGAGGAGGCTTTTGCTCATGTCACAAGCAAACAAACGCAGCGGCGCACAAACACGTGTCTGCGGAGCCTGTGCTAATGCGGCCCATCTGCCGGTTATGGATCGCTGGCAAGACAAAATGAGCTCATCATCAAGCATATTCACTCAACACACAGTGACTCCAGTCATTCACTGTCCCAAATACTCTCCGTATGACTGAAGACTCTCATCCTCAACGTGACGGTTGAGCTGCTATTGTCCCGTCGGGCTGAAACGCTCCAGATCAGCAGACAATGGAGCGTCTCACTCATTAGCATTGTATTAATTGGGAGATGTGACCCAGTAATGGAATGTGAGAGTGTGTGTGTGTGTGTGTGTGTGAGGGGGTCCCCAGAAGTTAGCTAAACATGAACATGACCCCCTTCACATTTGGAAATGGCCAAGAACAATATTATCTTTTTTTCTTCCTTCACAAATTTACTAATGTTAATTTACATTCTAAAATAAAATGTATTATAAATATTTTTACATTATAGACATTTTACCTATTTTACCTTTTTTCTTCATTTTAAATGTAATTTTTTTCATTTACTTTTATTTTACAAATCTTAATTTACAATATAAAATAAAATATATTATAAAATAATTTTAAATTAATAAATTTGATTGTAATTTAGATTTTATAATTTATTAAATATATTTATATTTATTATAATGTATTTCATATGTATAAATCATGAAAATAAAAATAATCAAAATAAAAATATTTTTTTCTTAATTTTTACTTTTTTAAATTTACTTTTAATTTATGATTTATGATCATGATTTACATTATAAAATAAAATGTATTATAAAATAATTTTTATATTATAGATATTATTATATATATACAAAATATATCACAACAATAAATTAGATGTAATTTATATGTTAATAAATTATTTACATTTATCATAATTTATGATTATAAAATATATTTTGTTAGAAAAATGATTTATATTTATATATTTTCATATATAAAAAAATCATAAAATAAACCTATTTTACCTTTTTTCTTCATTACTTAATTTAATTTACTTTTTCATTTACATTACAAAATAAAATGTGTGTATATATATATATATATATATACACACACACACACACACATACATATAAAATACAGAACAATAAATTAGATGTAAGTAATACTTTAAAAAATAAATGTATACGATTATAAATATATTATTATAAAAATGATTTTATAAATTACTTCATATATAATAAATCATAAAATAGTTGTTGTTCCTTTTTTAATTAACTATTTTAAATTTACTTTTTAATTTACAAATCACACATTATAAAATAAAATGTACTAGAAATAATATATATATATATATATATATATATATATATATACACACACATATATATGATTTTATATATACAAAATATATCATAAAAATAAATTATTTATATTTCATTAAACATTTACTGTAATTTATAAGATTATAAAATGCATTTTGTTATGAAAAATATTTTTATATATTAGTTCACATACATCATAATAAATCATAATAAATAAACCTGTTTGCCTTCCTTTTTATTCTGTTTAGTTTAATAAAAAAGTTGCAAAATACTTGAATCTTAAGGTACGTTTTAATTTTAAGTTCCAAATCAAAACCTTTGCTCAAACTCGGGCACTAACTAAAATAACACTGCTGGTTTTCCCATGAAATCTAGACAAAAAAAAAGTACGTCATGTGAAAATAATCGCATATAACCTGTTTCAAACCGGGCGCGCGCCCGCGCTGCACCTGCTCGCGTCACCTGCGCGCAACATCACAACTACTACAACATCATCACATTACACAACACAACACAAGTATTAGTACAGATATTACATTTCATACCAGTTTCACACTTCAATCCGATTAATAACGACACAAACTCACATTAATGAGAGCAAATAAGAGCGAGATCACCTGGAATGATCACATGTGAGAATATCACCTCATTACACATCCCTGTCCCGCATCTTTTGACTCAACATCATGAGGAAACGAGCGCTTCTGACACATTTGTCCGGTGCAGCGGTGCCGCGCGTTTGACAGCTGCGCGTTCCTGCGCTAAAACTCACGAATGACGCGATTGAGCCCAAATACACGAGAACAGACAGCAGCTACTGACCTATAAAACCCGCTCGCTCCTGGTTCTGGTCCGGTACTGTGTCTCTGTCTCTGTCTCTGTCTCTTGTCTCTGTCCCGCGCTGCGACTCACTGACTGCTGGACTCTCCGCGCGCTCATCCCCACTAAAAGCTCGCGGAACTCGGGAGCGCGCAGCCTCAGATGCGAGCTGCTCTCTCGGGGACGCGCAGGGCTCAGCTGAACGGGTACCAGCAGCACCACACAGGGGGGATCGAATAAATGTAAAATATACGGAAGAGGAAATGCTGAGTGTGACACTGACACATTCCATTACATCAAAATTATAGTGTAGAGTGCTTTTTTGTAGTTTTCCAACATCCCCATTAACCCTCCTGTATTTCTGTACATTCTCTGAAACATCTAGTTCGTTTAAACAATGATTTTGATTTGTTTAATGAACATAAAGGGAACATGTTCTCTGAAACAAGTAACAACAGTTAAAAATGTTAAATAACCTAAACATTTCAGAAGAGAATCATTGCATGCTTGATGTATAAATAATGATAATGTACATTAACATTATTAAAGACCAGACAACTTTGAAATTTATTAAATTTATGAATCTTATGTGAAGCCTGTTTGATCATAACTGAGAATGCTTGACCAGAACGTATTGAAAACATTCAACACTCATTTTTCTGTTATTCAAAGTGTCAAAATATCATATGGTGCGACTGTCCGGCCATAACTGATGTTTTGGAAACATCTTTGAAATTACCCAAAATTTATTCAGATTAATTTTCTGCACTTTGACATGATTGGTTTTGGCATGGATGGTTTTGTAATCCTGTATAAATGGCAAAGCATTTGTATTTATATTTCCATCATAATATAAAAACAAACTTTGGCTGATGATTTCCATTTTATGAAAAATCATGTGGTGCAACCATCCAGAAAATTCCATTTTGGGACTTTTATGTTGAAACCCATTCAGATAGTACACTGCATCATATACCAATTTGCCAAGGACCAATAGAAGCAGCAAGCAGGTTTGTAACTCAACTGGTATGTGGTTACCACATCTGGATATCATGTGGTGTAACCTCCAAAAAAAACAAAACAATAAATATTAAGTATTTATTTTTATTATAAATTTCATAGTGACCTTTTGTGGAAAGCTAGCTTGTTTTGTTTAGGTAGACAATTCTGTGCCTGTAAATGTTGACTGAATTTAAAATATCATGTGGTGCGACCATTGAGTGTTTTTCATCATAGATGTGTCCCAGATTGGCAGTTTTTGTGCTTTTATATTCAATTAATGGTTTATATATAAAAAAGTTTATTTTAGTATCAGAAGAAATTGAGTATTAAAAAAACGTAAACAACAAATACAAATCCGGTTTGTTTGTCGGACAAAAATGACAGATTCTCCGTTATGATTGGTCAGATCGTGTGTTAATCAAACTCCCGGCAAAGGGTCAGTTGAGCAGCCAAGATTGGGAAAAATTCAGAAATAACTAAGGATAAAGAGATGCCTGCAGTTAACACCATGTTTTAATGTGCCACTATTATGTCTTTTCAAATATGTCCTTTCATGCAGTGTGTCATGTAGCTGTATGTGAACATAAACTATCTGCAAAGTTGTGAAGCCGAGAGTTCACGATACATAAAGTTATTGTCTATCAAAAAAAAAAGAGTCGACTCACATTTGCCTAAACGAGTCGTCAGGATTTTAAATCTTTTTCTGTTATGGCCACACGTCACGAAGTAACACATTTGCATAATGTCCGCCCACGTTCTACGTCGCGAACAACTTGCCAGCCCATACATTTCCATGGGGTTTAGGTCACATGGAAATTTTCACATACATTATACAGAAGACGCTGTATCATACGCTGTGAGTAAAACTGTTTTATATTCACTTCCAAAAGATGATGAATCTACAAAGATTGTATTTTCTGGCGATCGTTCAAAATAAGTAGTTGTGTATGTTATGTTGTGTAAAAACCCTGCACATGTCATGCTAACCGGCTAAATCACGCTTCTGTAGTTCTGTTGTTCAGCTGTGTCACTGTAGTCTGACAATTTGTGACTGATGCAGCTTGACTGTCTGTCTGTCTCATTAGTTGGAGTAATGATAAAGGATGGCGCACGAAGCGGCTTTCACACCGAATGCGGAAAGCGCTGTGCTATGAAACCCATTCGTTTTAATTGCTTCTGCTGCGCCAGGACGGCTTGTTTCGGCCTCGACAAAAGCGGACGCGCAGTGGAGCGCGCACGCCGCGCTCAAAGTTCAAATGAGTTGTTGAAATGAAGTTTTGCCGCTGCTCTGAAGGGCTGAACTGAACCCAGCGGCAGCGCAGCGCTTTCCGCGTTCGGTCTTAAAGCCACCTTAATGCATATGCAATGTTTAAGTTTACAACATAGAGGTGTGCCCGGTTCGCTTACATAAGCAAATTGCGAGCACTTTCCACGGTAGACCGTGTTAACTTGTCGATCAGCCACTTCAGCCGTTTCATCGTCAGACTCTGGCTGGAATTGTTATGGTAAAATCGATGCCATCTTTTCTATGTATTGACCAGTATCCAGGGCTGTCATTCAGTTATGGCAATGGGCGTTTCGTTCTCCGACACGCTGTACGCGGTAGACCAATCATAAAGGACTGCGCCATCTGACCAATCACAGCAGTGAGGGCTCACGGAAAGGCGGGGTTTAGAGAGACTGATTCTTCGAACTGCTTCGCACGAGTCATTTATGAATCATTTAGAAATGGGGTAAAATTAAATCTATTTTTGGAGAAAACTGAAGTGTTTTTTGACCTCGCATACATGTAAACCTGTTTTGGGAGTCTATTAAAACAATATTAGCAACCTTTAAAACGGCATAATAGGGGCACTTTAATGATTATAAGGTCTGTGAGTCAATTTCAGCGACCACTAGTCATGTGGTGCGACCAATATTAGCAACAGCTGTATTAAATTAAAAATTAATTATCTTGTTTCTGTGGTTAAAATATGAATCACTGCTACAGCATGCTTAACTGAATGGTATTTTTAAAACATTTTTATCAGTTTTACGCAATTTACAGGAAAAATAAGTCTGCTAACTATGTTTAAGAAGGCAACACTGAAACTGTAGAACAAAAGATCATTATTTACAAAAACTCAAAAGAAATGCAAATACTTTGTTTCTAAACACTTTAATTAGTGAGAACATCTAAAAATGTTAGGAAATGATTTAATTTTAATATAAATCATGGTTGCACCACATGACATTTTTTAAGGCTACGGCCAATTTATCCAGATGAAAAAACACTAAAATTACTTAATTTATAATTGTAATATGAAATGTACAGAACATTCTTCATGTTTGAACAATTACAAGATATATATATAGTAGTGTGTCAGTAGGAAATATCAGTTTGCATTTCTAAACATTCATTTTGCCATTAATTATAACAATCCAGTGAGATTTTTGTATGGAGCACTGGCTGTTGTCAGACTCCTTGTGCAAACAAAAATCTCAATAGATTTTTACAATTAATGGCAAACAGAATGTTTGGAAATGTAAACTGATGTTTCCTACTGACACACCACAGCAAAAGATAGAAATAACTGACTTCAAACCATTTTTTAGCTGGTGAAAATACTAGTGGCCTAAAACTTTTGCACAGTACTGTATATATATATATATATATATATATATATAGTATTTAAAAAATTGGCCTGTTGAAAATCCTTATACGTCAGTGACTCTCATACAGATGATTTATTGTGTCCAGAGTGTGATCATCATCTGAGGAGAGCGATTCTCATCTTTCACCGTCTCTGTTCTCTGTCCATTTGTGAAAGCACAGTGAGACGATGCAAAACTCCAGTTTCAGGAGTCATTGGACATTTCCCAGAATTCAATTTGAAATCAGCCAGGCGTTCCGTCTGAGAGCAGGGCGCCGCAAACACCATCAGATACAGATGAGGGCCTGATGTCACTGCAACAGATGAATGAAGCGCAAAAAAGAAGCCAAATACAGCTGAGCGCACGACTTTACACGAATAAAGCCACTGCAGAATGTACACCAACAGAAGATAAAACAGCTTTTGTATTTTTTAGTGCTGACCATCGGAAGCTACGTGAAATATTGACACGTTTAAACACAAAATAACAACAATTTACACTGATGATCATCCTGTTTAAACATTTACAAATGATGCACAGCGGCTCTGACAGTCCAAAAATACAGAAAAATAATTTAATTTAAAAAAAAAAGCATGATTGAATGCAAGATGCTTCCCCAATTGATTGATCGCATTAAAAATTAGATATTTATTTGTTTTCTGAAGTTTTAAATATGCAAATGTGGCATCATATAATTAAATATGCACTCATATGCATACACTTCCAGAACAGAAACTTTTCATTGATTTTGTTGTCATATTAAATGTTTTTCCAGAGGGGTTCATAAATCCGAAAATACTGTCAACAGACAGAAAACAAACACATTTTCACTGTTTCTAGGAGTGAAGTGCTGTATAATTCAGCGTGAATGAAATATAAACAAACTTTCAGAATATAGACAGATAAATAAAAACGCAAAGTTTGGTGAATGTAAAAGAAAAACTGTTTAAAGATTGAAATCTATAGATGCAAAAAAATAAAGTGCAATAAAATAAATGTGCATTTTGGATGTTTTCTTTCCACTAGTCTGAAAGACGGCATATTACGGGAACAAAATGGACCTAAAAACAGAGCAGTGCATTAAAAACACTGCTTTTGCTTATTGTTGCTTGATTTTAAACAAATCATAACTTCTCAGTGCCAGTATGTGATTCTTCAGCGGATGTAGGAGAGAGCATTTGTTGAATATCATCACATTATTTTCATTCTTCATAGGTCTGATGGCGACAGCGTCCTCTTTCAATCCACTACAGACTAATATACAGATAAAAAGCGGTGCCAGACACAAAACAGGCATCCAGATGTTACCAGAACATTAGAGACATTATAGAAAGACTCCCAAAATCTTCCCAATCTCCCTTGGGCTTGCAACCATTATAAACATCAAAGGATCATGGGAAACCTGTCCATATCTGCTCTATGGCTGTCAGAGGGAAGTGTGGTGCCTGCAGTCATTCGCTCGTCATCTGCAGCAATTAAAACCATCACAAACCAGCAGCGACGTGAGATTCGGGTTCAGATCGAGAGCAGTGCTGATTACACTCATCTCATCAAAACACTGTCTGATGACATTACAGGAGTCTTTTAATTGTCATGATTTGCATGTTTCTGTGAACTGATGAGTGTTTGCACAGATACCTGAGGACTGAATCGAGTCTGTGGACTGAATCGAGATTCATCAGCATCTCAGCAGGTAGAAGCGAGTCATTTCCTCCAGACACGATCACCAAAATTACTCAGCAACGTCAGCAGATCTGCAGCGATAGAGTGATCCATGAGCAGAAGAACAGACAGAAACACCACATCACTGATTCATGAGCACTGAACTAAACGCACGACTCAACTGAATCATTCTCAGTGAATCGACTCAACACAGTTCACCTGTTTGTGTTCATCTTGACCATCACTCTATAGACTAATACAATCACATACAACAATAATTACTCATATATTTATATATATAATATATATTGATAAATCTAACATTAATGGTATGGTATGACTGGATGGTTTTTACTGATTCCTATTGAACTGCAGCTCAAACTATTTCAAATATAGTGAATTAAGCTACAAACTCCATCATAGTGAACAAAGTTTCCATCTAACATGTATTTTGAGCTGCAGCTCGTCATATTAGTGCTATTACATTAGCAGTAAACCGGTTTGTTTACCTCAATATGGAGGAGATTTGTGTGCGAGTCTTCGACGTGGATATTTTATTTGTAAACATCATATTTATCTTCATCGTACTTATGTCGGTTAATCTCATAAAACTAGCGGGATAATCCAGCAGTAGAACTGACAGCGTCGTGTAAACATTACTGAAGGAGGAAAAACAGATTCAATTGAGTCATTTACGCTGTAACCGCTCGATTGATTCAAATTCAAATTCGTGACCATTCAGTTGAAAAGATTCACTTGCAAAAAACAGTTCAAAAACATTCACTTTAGAATTTAGACATCGTTTGTAATAATTTTAAAAAGCGTGTAGTGAGGGGTGGAACAAAGCTTTTCGAAACTCTTTCGTCGCAAAATGAACTTCAAGTGCGCATGCGCGAATCATTTGATTTAAATCGGAACTTTCGAGCGGGTTCGCGAATCATTTGATTTAAATCGGAACTTTCGAGCGGGTTCGCGAATCATTTGATTCAGTTCCGATCTGAAGGACCAAGTATCGCGAATCATTTGATTTAGATCGGAACTTTCGAGCGGGTTCGCGAATCATTTGATTCAGATCGGGATTTTCGAGCGGGTTCGCGAATCATTTGATTCAGATCGGGATTTTCGAGCGGGTTCGCGAATCATTTGATTCGGAACTTCCGAGCGGGTTCGCGAATCATTAGATTCAGTTCCGATCTGAAGGACCAAGTATCACGAATCATTTGATTTAGATCGGAACTTTCAAGCGGGTTCGCGAATCATTTGATTCAGATCGGGATTTTCGAGCGAGTTCGCGAATCATTTGATTCAGATCGGGATTTTCGAGCGGGTTCGCGAATCATTTGATTCGGAACTTTCGAGCGGGTTCGCAAATCATTTGATTCAGTTCCGATCTGAAGGACCAAGTATCACGAATCATTTGATTTAGATCGGAACTTTCGAGCGGGTTCGCGAATCATTTGATTCGGAACTTCCGAGCACGAATCGCGAATCATTTGATCCGGAACTTCCGAGCACATATCGCGAATCATTTGGTTTAAATCGGAATTTCCGAGCGGGTTCGCGAATCATTTGATTCAGATCGGGATTTTCGAGCGGGTTCGCGAATCATTTGATTCAGATCGGGATTTTCGAGCGGGTTCGCGAATCATTTGATTCGGAACTTTCGAGCGGGTTCGCGAATCATTTGATTCAGATCGGTATTTTCGAGCGGGTTCGCGAATCATTTGATTCAGTTCCGATCTGAAGGACCAAGTATCACGAATCATTTGATTTAGATCGGAACTTTCGAGCGGGTTCGCGAATCATTTGATTTTTTTTTTTTTTATTAAGCATTACAGATATTCAAAACAACAAAACAGTACAAATACAGACAAAATAAATAAAAAGAAACAAAAATACACAGATTTGTTGCCAGGGTAACAAAGAAAAAAACAGGGTAATACAATTACATCTTAAGATGACACAAAGGATGAATACAGAGATACAGTTTTCATAGCTTTCAAATTAGTAGAACTTTGGATAGTTTCCACATACATATCCAAATCCACTTTGAACAAAGAAAAAAGAGGTTTAGAGCCAGTAAACTTTTGTTTATGAATGTGAAATTTAGCTAACAGAAAACATAAATTAATTATGTAATATTTTCCTGTATTCTCCTTAGAATATTCAAATAAGCCAAACAAAGCATCTTTAAAACAAAATGAGAAGTCACTTACAAAATAAGATTGAATAAACACCAAAAAGTCAGACCAGAATTTCTCTGTGTGGGAACATTCCCAAAACAAATGAATGAAGTCTTCTTCAGAAGAATGACAAAAACTGCAGTTCACTTCAATGTCAGGCTTATATTTCCTAAGAAAGACTTTAGTCGGGTAACATTTGTGAATCAGTTTAAATGTCATTTCTTTTACTTTATTGGTAAGCAGATACTTATGAGGCAAGGCCCATACTTTCTCCCAAGGTATATTCTCCACAATATTATTCCAATACGGTATTACATATGGAATTGTTGTTATCTCAGCCTGGAAGAGAGCTCTGATTTTATAGTTATTTTTCTGACGATCTGTAGAAAAGCAAACACCTCCAATCATTGTGTCAGTTAAATTCAGAGAGTAAGAACACGGCCATGGAAATGTAGAACCTTGCAACAGAAAAGACACAGCAGAGGGAATGACATTGAAAACAATCGCATATTCATCGGCACATACAGGGATATTATATTTCTGTAAAAAATCTGAATAATTATAAAGTCTGCCTTGTGAGTTAAAAAGCTGTCCGACTAAAAGAAGGTTGTTTTCAAACCAATCCTTGAAGAAAAGAGATTTATTCTTGTAAAGAATATCCTTATTGTTCCATAAGTAATATTTGTGTGGAGAGAAGTTGTGTTTGTATATGAGGGACCAGGCCAAGAGCATCTGCTTATGGAAATTAGAAAGTTTGACAGGGATTTTTGAGATATTATAATTACAGAGTAAAAGAAAATTCAGCCCACCAACTTTAGAGAAAATATAATTGGGGATAATATTCCAAAGGGAAGAGGGATTTTTAAGAAAATTATTAAGCCAATTAATTTTAAAAGTGTTGTTTAAGGTAGCAAAATCTAGAAAATCCAGTCCCCCTTGTTTTGTTGGATTCATTATTACTGATTTCCTGATATAATGGGTTTTATTTTTCCAAACAAAGTTGTTTAACATGCTGTCAACTTTTTTTAATGTTCCTTTATCAACCTCCAAGGAAAGAGCAGCGTAAGTCAGTCGAGACAATCCTTCAGCTTTAGAGAGTAAAATTCTTCCTCTTATTGATAAATCTCTCTGCAGCCACATATTGAGTTTCCTTTGTGTTTTCACTATTAAAGGGTCAAAATTTAGTTTTGATCTTGTTTTCTGGTCTTTATTAATGACAATACCTAAGTATGTAACTTGATTTTTCACAGGGATGTTGCATATAGAGGGAATTTCACAGCGTTTAATTGACATTAACTCACATTTGTTGATGTTTAGACAGAGACCCGAAGCTCTGGAAAAGGACTCGATCAATTGCAAAGCTAAAGGGATTTGGGAAGCGTCATTCAGAAACAGAGTGGTGTCGTCAGCCAGTTGGCTAATTAGAATTTGTCTATCGTCAATTGAGATACCTTGTAAATTATTATTAGAAATATGCAGGGCTAAAAATTGAGAGGCGAGTAAGAATAAATATGGAGATATAGGACAGCCTTGTCTTACTCCACGTGACAAACTGAATCTTGGTGAGGTTCCAAATTTTAATTTAATAGCACTATTATTATTTTTATAAAGTGTTCTGACGGCTCTACAAAAGTGATCTCCAAACCCAAATTTAGCAAGAGCTTGAAATATGAACTTATGCTCAAGCGAATCAAAGGCTTTGTAGAAATCTAAGAAAAGCATGAAACTGTCATTAGGGACGAGATCCTCGTAATCTAACAGATCTAAAACTAATCTTATATTATTCGTAATGTGACGTTTTTCCATAAAACCTGATTGCGATTCATCAATAATGATACTAAGTACATCTTTCATTCTTTGTGCTAAAACTAAAGCTAAAATTTTATAATCGTTATTTAATAGGGTGATTGGCCTCCAATTTTCTAGACATTCTCGATCTTTATTGGGTTTGGGTATCAGAGTAATGACTCCTTGTGTCATGGTTGGTGGAAGTGCTTCCAGTTCAAAACTTTCCTCAAACACTTTTAGTAAGAAAGGAGATCATTTTTCATCGCGAATCATTTGATTCAGATCGGTATTTTCGAGCGGGTTCGCGAATCATTTGATTCAGATCGGGATTTTCGAGCGGGTTCGCGAATCATTTGATTCGGAACTTCCGAGCACATATCGCGAATCATTTGGTTTAAATCGGAATTTCCGAGCGGCTTTGCGAATCATTTAATTCAGTTCCGATGTGAAGGACCAAGTATCGTGAATCATTTGATTCAGATCGGAGATTCGGACCGGGTTCACAAATCACTTGATTCAGATAACCTTGGTAAAAATCTTTATTTAATGTTAAAAGTGTTATAGTTCATCTGCAACAATAATGTTAATTTTTATAAACATGGTCAATAAATTAATAATATAAACGTACACCTGTACACAGGATGAATACAGGAATATAGTTTATGCCCTACTTGTCTAGATCAACTCTGAGTAAAGAAAAGAGGGATTTAGAGCTTCATTTGTGTCTGTTTGTGAAACAGGTAAAAAACACAGATTAACTCTATCTGTACTCTAAAAATCAATGGGTTGAGTAAAGGAAAATAAAAACACTCATCATGATTTGAGGTTGTTTAGATATTTTGTTCTGGAAAACAAGACAAAAACACTGATGAAGAACACACCAGTTCATTAGTGTTCATGAACACTGACTAGAGTTCAGCTTTAACACGTCAACAGATCATCGAGTGAGAAAACAAGAGTTTGTTAAACTCAGTCAGAGCTCGATCTGCCTTTCACTGCACTGAAACACGCGACAGAATGAAGGAGAACAAAAACAGACACACACACACCATACCAACATTCATTATAAACCACACAGACGAGCAGAAACCCTGCTGAGCTCCGACTGAACGTTCAAGACGTTCAACACGAGCAGAAACACGACAACTACACAATCAACTCAGCTGGAAAAATCCCACAAACACACTGATCTACAGACCACAACATCACACAGAGACACAGGAACAACACACAAATAAACACCTCACTGATCAAACATCATTTATTATACTGACACATCAGCATCAGCAATTCAAAAAATCCAGCTAAAACTAAACACAGCAGCTCTTCTTCATCATCTTCATCTTCATCATCAGAAAACATCTGTTCATTCTGCGACTGAGTGAATTACAATCTGATTCTGAGTGAATCAAGGCAAAAATGTGATCAAACTTAGACAAATACAACACTGGCCTATAAAGGAGGAGGTCAATAATGCTGCAATGCTCTGTCAGCAGAGGTCAAAGGTCACTGTGAGCATGAGTTCAGACTAAACACAGTCTGTCATTGACTTCAAACTCATCAAACAGGGTTATGCTCACTAACTAAACCTATTTAAACGGAAATTAAATATAAATATTACAGAAATATAGCACTGGAAACGAACTGAAATAAGATGATTAAAGCATTACAAGTACTAACTGGAAATAAAAAAAAAAACTAAAATAAAATAAACTAAAAATGTACGACAGCGCTGTACTGCCACGTTAACAAAAAAAAGAAAAGTTTACAAGATTAAAGTCATAATACAAGTCAAAATACTACGAGAATAAAGTGGAAATAGGCTTGATTATACTCTCAAAATATTATAACTTTAATCTCGTAATTGCTACAAATTAATTCTTATAATTTTGACTTTATTCTCAAAGCATTTTCACTTTATTCATGTAATTTCCACTTTATTTTCAAATATTTCAAATAACTTTATTCACAAAATATTTCAACTTTATTCTAATAACATTACAGCTTTATTTTTGAAATATTTCAACGTTATTCTAATAGTATTTCCAACTTTATTCTTGTAATATTTTGACTTTATTCCCATAATTTCGATTTTATTCTTATAATATTACAACTTTATTTTCTAAATATTTTGACTCTATTCACAAAATATTTTGACTTTATTCTAATAGTATTTTGAACTTTATTCTTGTGATTTTTCAACTTTATTCTCGTAATATTACGAATTTAATCTCATAATTGTAGATTTTTTTTAACGTGGTACTAAAATGGCGTCCTAAAAAATTAAATAAACCTAAATAGCTATATTAAAAAAATAACAAAAATGACCAGAAAAAACCTTAGTTATGTCGTCTTTGAGCAGCTTCTTCAAACTGTTAAAGGTGCAGTAAGTGATTTCTGAGAAATGCTGTTGAAAGTGGATCAGACCGAATACAACACACTTCTAGCCAATCAGCAGTAAGGGGCGTGTCCACTCATGATGGGGGAGGAGCCTGTTGCATAGCATGTTTGTAAATTTGGGGGTGGAGCTATCAAGACAGGGGTAGAGCTGTGTTTGTTTTAATGGTTTCAAACATCAACAGTGTTTCTCATAAATCATTTACTGCACCTTTAAATCACGTCAGTCATAATCAAACCCTGATTGATAAAACGAGCTGCTTTAATCTCATGAAAGATTCACAGTCTGTAGTGTTTTACATGAAGAGATCGAGTTCAGCCACAGTCGACTGTTTATTTTGTATTCTAGTGTAAAATAAAGACATGAGCAGCTGCCTTTATTACATTAATCACCTCACAGTCGTATAAATGATCAAACGTGAGAGTGATTTAAAAAAGTGCGTAATTAAAGTCTTCATGAGGATTCTAGCGGTCAGCAGCTAATGTCAGGACTTATTTAACTAACTGAATCATTATCAGTGTTTGAATCCAATTCAGATTCACATATTAAACAGTTCTGAACTGAACTGATCTGAATAATGACTCTATCGTCTTCTGTACAGCTTGTTTTAAAACTGTTACATTTAACATTCACTGTTATTTTTGTTTTGTTTTTTTGTTTTATTTTTTTTTATTTTAATTTTTTTACTGTGAAGCAACTTTAAAATGTGTTAATTAAATGTGAATTATGTGAATTAAATGTGACTTATTTTTTGTGATATTTTTTCAAATAATTCTTCATGTAAAATTCTCCAATCTCCGTCTCTTAAATTAAATTAACCCTAAAATAAAATAAAATAAAATAAAATGTAAAAAATGAAGTGGTCTATTGAAGTGGTCTATTGCCCTGATAATGTGAGCATCTTTAACCCTCATCACTTCCAGATTTTTAATGTAAGCTAAGTTAAAATAAAATAAAGTAAAATAAATTACTGCAAAAAATCATGTGTCTTGTTCCTTATTGGTTGGTTTGTGTCATGTGACCCTGATTGTTTGCTATAAATAAAATAAAATAAAATAAACCATAAAATAAAATAAAATTAACCATAAATAAAATAGAATAAAATAGAATAAAATAAAATAAAATAAAATAAAATAAAATAAAATAAAATAAAATGAAACTGTTCTATTGTCCTGGTGATGTGAGCATCTTTCCAGTGTCCCTCCTGAGTCCCACAGTTGAAGCGGTGATTTGTGCGTATGTGTTGTGCAGGATCGTGTGTTTTTTCTCTATATCCTGTAGAAGCTCTCGTACGTGAGCGCTCGGAGCCGCAGCCACTCGCTCAGTGTCTGGACGCTTCTCTTGTCTCGGTTGAGTTCGTCGACGGCTCGCTGGAGTTTCTCCTGGTTTCTCTCCAGATACTGAAGACCCTCCGTCTGCATCTGCACCAGCTTCTCCTCTCGACTCTCGTCCAGAGCCACGTCCTCGCTCATGTACGGGTTGAAGCGGAAGTACGTGTTGGGCGGGAGCAGAGCGTCCAGCATAGTGTGCACTTCTGAAACACAAACACACACGGAGAATCACTGATCAATGAGACGCTCTTAGTTTAATCAATGCTGCATCAGCATATGTGATGATCTGAGTTATTGGTTTACTCTATTTACACTGCTCAATGTTGTATAAATTAAACATATGGATGAAACGATGGATTGTGAGTTTGTTCTTATATAAAAATGAATCGTTGTGGAATCATTTGAAAAGAACAGATTGATTCTGTTAATGTTTGATGAATAAATCACATGATCATATGAATAAAACACATCAACCAAATCAGATGGTCATTTTATCAGCTGACGGTGTCCGTGTGTGTGACGGCTGTGAACGCAGCGCTCGTATTTGGAGGAAGGGAATTAATCTGGATTTACAAACAACCTGCGTGATTACAGCACCAGCAGCTTTAATCTCACATGCAGCAAAGGACTCTGGGTAAAATGAGCTCTTCCATCATCACTAAACTAAAACCATAACAAACTGTCTTTATTACAAATGTTTCTCATTTTCAATGTTAACTGACTTGCGAAACATAGTTGCTGGTTTATTTCATTTGCATTGTTTAATGAAATTAACTCAGTAATGTAGTTGCTTATTTACTCTATTTGCATTAATAGATTAATTTACTTGACTAAATGAAGAGAATGAATGAAAAAAGGGAAGTGCACATGTGTTTGTCTGAATCTGATTCCATCTAAAGTTGTGAATTTAATTTGTTTTAAAAATTAGAATATTGCATATATAATTAAAAAAAAGGAAAATATAAAAGCCAAAACAATAAAAACAGTTATTATTTAAAATATGTTAATTGAAATAAAACATAAATTAAAATATATGAAAAACATATTTTATTTAAGATGACATTTCTCTCTAAAACTTAATAAAACTACACATATTCAAAAAAAAAAAAAATCAAAAACTAACAAATAAATAATAATTATAAATAATAAAATCACAAAAAGTAACAGCAATATATATATTTATTTATTTATTTATTTATTTTTTTTTTAAAGATTTAAAATACTTTTTTTTTTTTTTTTTTTTTTAAGATTTATTTTTGGCCTTTTTGCCATTATTTTGATACTGACAGGAAGTAAAGTAGGACAGAGGAAAAAAGACTAAAACTTACAATTAAAATATAAAGCCTAATATATAACCAAAACCATAAAAAGCCCAGTAATTATTAAAAAAAAAAAGTTAATTAAAAAAAAAAAAAAAAAAAAAATTTATATATATACTAAAAAGACAGATCAGATCTCTCTCAAAATCTTAACTACAGACATATTAAAAAAAATCAAAAACTAACCAAAGATGCCAAAATAAATATAAATCTACAAAAAGTAACAAAAATATATAAACTAAAAAGATAGATTGATAGTAAGATGACATTTCTCTCAAAAACTTCAAACTGCACAGACTTATTAAAAAAAAAAATCAAACTAACCAAGGATATAAACAAACAAACACAACAAACAACAAAATGTAATAAATAAATAAATCTACAAAAAATAAAAAAACAATCCTTTTTTTAAGATTTATTTGTGCCCTTTTTGCCATTATTTTGATAGACTATTTTAAAGACTAAAACTTTAACTAAAATTAAAACACAAAGCCTAACTGAAAGCACAGGGAAGAGCTGTAGGAGTGTGTGACTGACCCTCGGTGTCGGTGGCGCTGCTGATGACGTTGGTGAGTTTGGTCTTCAGGCTGGTGTAGGAGACGCTGCTTCTGCCGGCCGTCTCGAAGCGTCCCGTCCCCAGAGACACCACGCACTGCAGCGGGACGTCCGGCCACAGACACTGACACTCGTGGATGGCCAGAGCCGTGGGGTTATTGATCAGCATCCCGCCGTCCTGCACACGCACAACACACACAATCATGTTTAAAAGTTTCATTTTACGTCAGTCAGTGTCAAAATGATTGAGACGGCCAATCAAATCAAAGGGGGCGGGGCTTTGGTTCAAATTAGCTGAGCGCCGAATCCATCACATCACTGCAGTTTTAAACAGTTGATACGTGTTTTATGACAGAAATATTAAACAGCCAACAGTTACAGTTAGGCATTTTTGAGTCAAATTTCATTTTTAATTTCATCTGAATTTTGTTCTGAGCCGTTCCTGACATAATAACCATATGATTAAGAGGGAATGTGTAAAATAAAAATTAAAATAAAACCCCACCCTACATCATTTCCCACTGAATATGGAGTTTGACTCTGAAATGTGTTCCATGGCAGATGTTAAGAGTTTGATTCCTGTTTCCTCATATAACAACATCTGTAAATGAGGTGATCTGTGATCCGTCTCACTTCGTGTACGATCAGTAATTCATCTCTATCAGCAGCTGCTGGAGACACTGAGATCCAGACAGAGCCAAGAACAGCAGCATGCTTCAAGAGAGACAGAAGATGCAAAACAGACACAAGCAGTGCTGAAAACAGACGGAGACGGAGCTCAATGAGTCTTTGATCACTGGTTGGCATCGTCAGGACTCGTTCTGTAGACGAGCAGTAATGAATCAGTGATTTCATCAGCTGTTACTGTGATCACAAACACATGCAGATGTCCTGCTATAAAACGCTTCATAACTGAAATAGTTTTATTATGTCAATCCCTGAATGATTCCTTCAGTGCTCCATACTGATATCAAGAGAACATTACTAGAGGAATACAAGCCGTTCACTGAGATTAAATATTACAGGTACATGCAATGATTACTGGTGACACTAACACTTTAACTTAGATCTGACGATCACAGCGATCGTCTAGTGAAGCCGTCAGTGATCGGCAAGTCAAAGGTCACGTGACCTGCTAATGTCACTCTCACTTAAATGGCAACATCAAGCAGCAGAGCCAAACACAGCAGGGTCAAAGGTCAAAGAGGTCGAGGGATACAGAGGTTCATTCTGATGAGCTTCATCTGCAGAAAACAACAGCACAGCAGATCAACAAATTACATTAGAATGGATGTCCAAATTAATCAAAATGATGATTTTTCTCCACAGATTATTCCTCTGTTGTGTGAGCTCTTGCTCTGACGGTCTCCATCTCCAGCTCCTCTGACGGAGATCAGATCTCTCTTTTATTCACCAGAACTGTGTAACTCACAGGGTTCAGTAAACAGGGTGAAATTTCACCATCCGTGTGTTTATATCAGCACTAATTAGAAATCTCAATCAGTCAATCTGTCTGTAATCAGTTACTAGAGGCTAGATGAACAGAGGAAAGCGCTACTGGACATTTAACTAGCATTAACCAGAAATAACCAGCTGTAGCCAGCATTTAACCATCAGTAACCAGCATTAACCAGCAGTGATCAATAGTAACCTTTGGTAACCAGGACTAACCAGCAGTAATCACCATTAACCAGCAGTAACCAGCATTAATCAACAGTAACCATAGGTAATCACAAATAACCAGCAGTAACCAACAGTAGTACTCAGTGGTAGCCAGCACTAACCAGCGATAACCAGGATTAACCAGCAGTTAATGGTGATTACTGCTGGTTAGTCCTGGATACCACATGTTACTGTTGATTACTGCAGGTTAATGCTGGTTACTGGGGGCTAAATGCTGACTACAGCTGGTTAATTCTGGTTAAAGCTGGTCAAATGTCCAGTAGCGCTTTACTCGTGTTCATCTGGCCTCTAGTAACTAACCAGGATTAACCAGCAGTAGTCAACATTAACTAGCAGTAGCCCGCAGTAGTCAGAATTAACCAGCAGGAGTCAGCAGTACCCAGCAGTCAGCAGTAACCAGTATTAACCAGCAGTAACGATCGGTAACCACAATTAACCAACAGTAACCAGCAGTAGCCATCATTAACCAGCAGTAACCATCGGTAACCACAATTAACCAGCAGTAGTCAACATTAACCAGCAGTAGCCACCAGTAGTCAGCAGTAACCAGAATTAACCAGCAGGAGTCAGCAGTACCCAGAATTAACCAGCAGGAGTCAGCAGTACCCAGCAGTCAGCAGTAACCAGAATTAACCAGCAGTAACGATCGGTAACCACAATTAAGCAGCAGAAACCAGCAGTAGCCATCATTAACCAACAGTAACCATCGGTAACCAGGATTAACCAGCAGTAACCAGCAGTAGCCATCATTAATCAGCAGTAACCAGCAGTAGTCAACATTAACCAGCAGTAGCCACCAGTAGTCAGCAGTAACCAGAATTAACCAGCAGGAGTCAGCAGTACCCAGCAGTCAGCAGTAACCATCATTAACCAACAGTAACCAATTAACCAGCAGTAGCCAACAGCAGTCAGTATTAACCAGCAGTAACCATCATTAACCAACAGTAACCATCGGTAACCAGGATTAACCAGCAGTAGCCATCATTAACCAGCAGTAACCATCGGTAACCAGGATTAACCAGCAGTAGTCAGCACTAACGGGAGTTAAGGCAGGAGTAACTATGCGCCTCTGAAAGCAGGAGCTTTGAACATCACCTGCCTAAGTCCATCACTTCCCATCCCGCAGAAGTCGAGGATGATAATACTGCTATCTAGCAGCAACCCCACTGACCAATCTCTAACAGAGCTACCATCATTTCACAAAGCCCTGCTAACAGTAAACAGGCCTTGCAGAACTGGAAGAGAAGTAATTACCTCCCTGAAGGAAGCTAAAGAAGAATGGGTGAATCAACCGGCCCTTTCTGTGGATTGTAGTGATCTTAAGACAGAGGATGTGGCTAGAGAAACCAGAGAATGTCTTCCCTCGACTTCACCTGTGGGGAATTCAGGTGGAGTTCTGCCAACAAAAACCAGAGGGGCAAGAGGGAGAAACCCCTGTCCAGAAAGCCTAAAACGCAGAGGAGCTTAGTAAAGGAGACCCTAAACCACATTCTAACCCACAATTGAGTTTTGAGGAGGCTGGAAACTATGCTGAGAAAAGGAGCTTCCACAACGTGGGTGGAGCCCATCATTACAACTACGACATCTTTCATAAAACCCATAATGCTCTTGAAGCGGTTGATGAATGGACCGTCTGGAAGAGCACTGAGGAACCTGGGTCTGACAAAGAGGGACATCTCTGATCTTTGTCTCTTAACTGTGGCAGGCTCCTTAAAACGCAATGATTTATACATGCGTGGGACACGAACCGGCGAAGGACGGTCAACCAACAGGAATGAGCCGCTGTGTAGTGGCGATAAAAACCCTGAATGGCCTCACATTTGCGTCTCTTTAGACGCCTCAAGGCTCTAACCACCACAGCTATTAGACAACAGACAGTCAAAAAACTGCCCCAGAATTAGCTACAAAACTAAATTTCATCTGCTGTCCCTGGGCAGGAGAGTACCATAACAAATTATAAAACAGAAACATCAATATAATGCCATGTACAATAAAATCACCTCTCCATAATTTAAAAAATAAGGAGTGTAATGCCCTACATACAATCCAAATTTCCACAAAAATCCCCTATAAATACTACAAAGTATCCCCCTTCAAAAATTAAAAAAAATTTACAACTCAAAGTTATGTAGCCATTCAAGATACAGAAATACTCAACGATCACACACCTGACTCATCTTTAACTACATTTTCAACTGCAACTTGAACTGTGCTAAAGTGAAACACTGCCGTTAATTGGTAAACTAGTCCAGTGATTAACAGCTCTTACAGAAAAAGCTGACCCACCAGAATCAGTAACACAATCACCTCTTCATGAGGCTCTAGTTTGTCTTATATTTTCATTACAAGTGAAAACAAATTCTTTCAAGTGGTGAAGGTGCAAGATTATTAACAATTTTGTACATTAAACAATTGTAGAACACAACAAAACTGTCAAATGAATTACTTCTTGATAATTAAACGATGATGTCTGTTGGGTTTCTTGTCAAATACTTTTAAAGCATGTTTATACAAAAATTATATAAAGGTCTAAGAGTAGATTTTCCTGCTTGTGACCATGAAGTAATACAATACGAAAAATCAGAAAAGATTAAAGATCAAAAACGTTGCTTTAAAATGAAAATGCACTAGTGTAAACATGGCCAAGATTTTTTAAACGTTTCTGAACATTCAATGTTAAACAGCACTGAGTAAACCCATCTAAAATTTTTGTGCCACCTGTTCTTTTGTTTTGTCATGTACATAAATCATCTGCATATATTTGAATATGCACATCAGGACAAACATCTGGAAAGTCATTCAAATACTAAAGAGTAAGGGCCTCGATCCATTTTGTTGTGTCTTTTGAGAAATTAAAGTATGATCATTTAGATACTAAAATATTATGATTTAGTGTATCGAATGCCTTTTGTCAATCAAGGAACACAGCCCTCATCACCCCACCTTTGTCTAATTTGCTCAATAAAATAACATACACCAGTTTCTATCAAATGCTGTTTACGAAACCCAAATCGCACAGGACACAACAAATTGTTTTGTGTATCTAAAACATTCACAATTTGCTCAGATACTACTTTTTCTACTATTTAGGACACTACTGACAAGAATTGAAATCGGCCTATAATTTGCCACATTCTTTGGATCAGCTGTATTGAAAACTGGGGTAACTAACCCTGCTTCCAATAATTTGGGAATGTAGATTGTCTAATTGATAAATTCACATAATGAGTAATTGGTGCTAGAAAAATATTTTATAATATCCTGAACTGTACACTCAGTAACTGTTGTCAGGTTTACTAAATTCACTGAATTCAGTTCTTTATCTCTTATCCCAAATCTGTCACTCAGAATTAACCAGCAGTCAAACGAGACACATTCAAATGAATCCTGATTCTACATGACAGTCCTGGACTTGTTTGAGAGCAGGAACAATATAAAAGAAGCACAAATAGACTCAAAAGTAACATACAATTCTGTATGAAAAGCTTTAAAAAACAAACAAAAAAAAAAGCCAGGACTTTAGCAGATAATAATTTTCTGATCACAAACATAACGGTGTCTCTTTCCTGCTTCTTCATGTCGAATCATAAGCTTTCAGAATCAGAATTAGCTTTATTCGCCAAGTGTGCGCAGTGTGGTTTTTTAAGGTGCTCCTGGTACACACATGCATACATGCATATCTGACATGAGAACAGACAAAACATTTAAATAGAATAAGAACTTAAAATAAATAATAATAATGTATGAATCTGGAACAGGAGATTTATGTACAGATTTGTGCATTATTTACTCTCTGTACAGCTGTAAAAGCTTTCAAAACTTTCCAGCTTTCAAACACTTCATAGCTTAAGACGATGAACTGAATAACAGATATAAAGCAGGCAATTGTCACTATATTAAAGCCAAAATCACCATGAGAGAAATGCTGATTAAAAATATAATTCATAAATTAACTTTTATTGCATGTTTCTGAGGCAAAATGGAGCCCAATTTTAAGCGTTTTACAAAACCAAGTGTTATTGTGCTTGATTTTAAGTTTTATTATTGTTGTTTTATTTTATTTCATTATCTCCTGTATTTGCACCCCTGCTGACACTTTCATTTGATCCATTTGTGTATCCACAAGAACTCACCGTTTCTAATAGAAATGAGCTTTTTATCCAATATTCCTGTAAGTTTCACACATATTCACTTGTCACATTATTAACTGAACCTCATCAGAGCTGACTTCACTGCCCTCAAAGGATACTTTTATTGTTTTATTTGATTAAGTTGGAGTTATTCTTCTTCTGAGACTAAATTATCAACTCTAACTCGTCCTAGATTTTAACTCTACAAACTCCAAACTCCAGTTCAGATCTTCAAACTGATCCGACTTACAATTTTCCTAAAAATGACAATTAAAACTGGGAAAAATCCCACAGACTTACACTGACAGAATGTGTATTTATAATCCATTCAAACTCATTTAATCTATCACTAGCCTAGCCTAGCAACTACAGTCATGCTAGTAGCTCGCTAATCATGCTAGAAACAGACTAGCAACTGGCTAGTCATGTTAGAAACATGTTAACAACTTGCTAATCATGCTAGAAACATGCTAGCAATATGCTAACAACTTGATAATTATGTTAAAACATGCTAACAACTTTTTAAATCATGCTAGCAACATGCTAGTAACATGCTAATCATGCTAGAAACAGACTAGCAACATGCTAACAACTTGATAATCATGCTAGAAACATGTTAACAACTCGTGAATCATGTTAAAAACATCTAAAAACCAGCTAATAATGTTAGAAACATGCTAACAACTTGCTAATTGTTCTAGAGACATGCTACCAACCTGCTAATCATGCTAGAAACAGACTAGCAACTGGCTAGTCATGCTAGAAACATGTTAACAACTTGCTAATCATGTTAGAAACATGCTAGCAACATGCTAACAACTTGATAATTATGCTAAAACATGCTAAAACAACTTTTTAAATCATGCTAGCAACATGCTAGTAAGATGCTAATCATGCTAGAAACAGACAAGCAACATGCTAACAACTTGATAATCATGCTAGAAACATGATAGCAACTGGCTAGTCATGTTAAAAACATGCTAAAAAACAGCTAATCATGTTAGCAACATGCTAACAACTTGTTAATTTTGCTAGCAACATGCTAACAACTTGCTAATTGTGCTAGAGACATGCTACCAGCCTGCTAATCATGCTAGCAACATGCTAACAACTTGTTAATTATGCTAGCAACATGCTAATCATGCTAAAAACAGACTAGCAACATGTAACAACTTGCTAATCATGTTAAAAACGTGCTAGTAACTTGCTAATGTTAATGTTGCTAATGTTAGAATCGTACTAACGTTAATCACCTATCTGACTGCATTAAAAATTTAACCTTTTAAAACTACTTTAAACTTCAAACTATTTTAGACTGAAAAACATTTAAACAAAACTTTTTTAAATTTTCTGGTCCGACTTTCTCAAGCCGACTTAAAGTGTGTCTTGACAAACTTTTTTTTAATCTAGTTTTGTATTGGAAATGCATGTATGACGCTCCCTTAGTAGTCAGCGGCTCATGTAGTGAAGACTGTGTCTCACACTCGATCAGGGCACGAGGTCTTTACGCCTCATTATCTAATTACTCTGACGGCTTCAGCTCTGTGACCTCTGACCTTTGACCTCTGAAGTCACAGGCCTTAAAGGAGGTTCAAGTTGTTCTGAAGAGGAATGTGAGAGAGAGAGAGAGCGAGAGAGAGAGCGAGAGACCTGCCCTCGGGCTGTAACATCAGCAGTGAATAACGCAGTGCTGTGGGATTGTGGGTAGCAGAAGAGCGATGCTGCTCGTCACGAGCTGCGGTTAATTGTCAATTACTTCTTTAATCGCATCTCGTAAAGATGCAGCTCAAACTCAGACGAGGATCTGAAACGCTCATCTGAGAATCATTCGTACGACCACAAATGACTCTCATGAATCACTTAAACACTTCAGAATCAAACACACAATTAGAAACTGAAAGGGTTCGGAGCTTCTAACGCCACTGATGTTTAATTCTGTAGTTCAGCACAGAAACACTTCATCTGTGGTAAACACATTAATGGCCTTTTACACACAAACACTGAGATTCATTTGACTCAATGCATCTAATATAATAATAAATAAATAAATAAATATTATTATTATATTATTTTCAAATACAAAAAAACCCAAATCAATTAAGAAGTATACTACTATTCTGATAATACTATTACACTGTAAAATAAAAACTAATTAAATTATTAATAATAACAGTATCATACTTTTATTATTATTCTAATATATTCTTATTGTTATATTATTTTTCTAAATATATAAAATAATAATAATAACTACTAATTATTAACAGTATTATTTTTTAAATTTATACTTTTAATATTTAAAAAATACAAAACAAAAAAATCCATTAATAAATTATTGCAATAATACTATTGCACTGTCAAATAAAAACTATAATTTAATATTATTGTAAATGTTAGTTGTATATTTTTAATAATATATTATATTACATTAGTATTCTAAGAAATATTTTTATTATTGTTAAAAACAAAAAATCTATTAAGAAATAAATTACTGTTGCAATAATATTATTGAACTGTAAAATAAACTATATTTATTATTATTATTGATGTAGTTTTTAATCAAAAAATATTTTATTTATTAAATATAAAACAAAATCAATTAAGAAATGTACTACTGTTGCAATAATACTATTCCACAGTAAAATTAAAAAAATATTTAATAATAATAATAATAATAACAATTATTATTATTATTATTAACACTAATATTTTTATTTTATTATTTTAAAACACAAAAAATCTGTTAAAAAGCACATTACTATTCTAACAATACTAGACACAAAAACTATATTAATAGTAGCAATACCTTATATTTTGTATTTTTATTCTTATGTACATTTGTAATATATTCTAATATATATTTTCCAAAAGATACAAAATAATAATAACATATTATTATTAAATTATCATTTTTCAAATTCACGTTATTTTTAAAATTACAAAACAAAAAAACTATTAAAAATATACTGCTATTGCAATAATATTATTGTACTGTAAAAAAAAAAACAATATTTAATATTAATATTATTATTAATAATGTGTCATATTAATAATATTATTCTAATTGATATTTTTGTTATTGTTAAAAAATACATAAAGCAAAAAATCAATTAGGAAATTAATTAGTGTTGCAATAATATTATTGCACTGACATAAACTATATTTATTTATTTTTTTGTTATTATTAATATTTAAAATATTTTTTTAAAAATCAAGAATTAAGAAATATACATGTATTAGTTGCAATTATACTATTGCACAGTAAAATAAAAATATGTATTTATTATTATTATTACTATTATTATTATTAATTTTTACAATTTATTTTACTATTTCACAGTAAAATATGTATTTATTATTTATTATTTAAAAAAACGTATTTATTTATTTATTTATTTATTATTATTATGCTTTTTATTATAGCTTTTACACAACTGTAGGACATTTATCTTGTGCGGTTCTGTCGGAATTAATCCATATGATGAAATGAATGTATTTTAAGTGTATATGAAAATAGCAACATTTCACACTGGTCCAACTTCAGGTCAGAAAATACAGAGATCAGTATAAATGCGTAACAATGTCATTCCTCTGGCGTGTGTCGTTTGTCAGATGTCTGGATTGAGACGGCGTGTGTCTCTGAGCTGTACGGTCTGGTGTTTTCAGGGAATCTCCAGCAGAAATGAGCACATTGTGACATTTACAGACGTCACAAACCCACATCCATGACTGGACGTTCCTCTGCGTCAGTCTGAGAACAAACGTCCGTCTGTTCGTGCCGACAGCAGCGGATCGTTACAGGAGCGTGTGTTAATGAGGAGCTCATCAAATAATCTCCTTCATCCTGTAATTAGTTCCTCAGAAACTGCTGAATGTACAGCGCCGCTGGGAAAACCAGCAGATTTTACTGTAGCTGCGGATCCGGGACGGGAAGCACAAAAATAACACAACCACACCACTTTATATTACAGCGTCTGAACTGACTGAACGAAGAAAACACGGCAGGAGCACTGACTGATTCACAAACTAATTCTGATGAGGCGTTTGCTGCTGTGTGAACTACTGCTTCAGATTAGATTTAGAGTTTATATGAGTTTATTTTAGTGCATTTTATTTGCTTTTGCTGTATTTTCATTATCTTTATCTTTGTATTTTATTGCAGTTATTTGGTGCACACTGTTTATTATACATACATTTTGATTTGATTCGACTCCTACTTCTGTTAAAGAATTTTTGTTTTATTGTTTTTTATTTACAAATATTTCCATTATTTATCTATTTTATTTTATTTTTTTATTTACAAATATTTTCATTATTTATCCATTTTAATTGGTTTTATTTTATTCTTACATTTTTGTTTTATTTACAAATATTTTCATTATCTATTTTCCTTTCATTTATTTTTAATTTTATTTTTTGTTTTATTGTTTTTAATTATTTTTATTATTAAGCAAATATTTTCATTATCTATTTTAATTTATTTTTTATTGTTTATTTTTAATTTACAAATATTTTCATTGTTTATCTATTTTGTTTTATTTTATTCGTACAGCTTTTATTTTATTTTTTTTTTTAATTTACAAATATTTTCATTATCTATTTTAATTTATTTTTACATTTTTTCATTTATAAATATTTTCATTATCTATTTTCCTTTCATTTATTTTTTATTTTATTTTTTGTTTTATTGTTTTTAATTATTTTTATTAAGCAAATATTATTAAGCAAATATTTTCATTATCTATTTTCATTTATTTTTTATTTTAAGTATTTTCATTATTTATCTATTTTTTTTTATTTGTTTAAACTTACAAATATTTTAATTTTTATCTATTTTAATTTATTTTTTGTTGTTTTATTAATTTTTTTAATTTACAAATATTTTCATTATCTAATTTATTTTTTATATATATTTTTTGTTTATATTTTGGATATTTTCATTATTTATCTATTTTATTTTTTTGTTTTTTTTTTAATTTACAAATATTTTAATTATTTATCTATTTTATTTTTTTTTTATTGTTTGTAATTTACAAATATTTTTATACATATTTTCTCTCACTGAACGTGTGAAGCTTCATTTGTGTCTCTGCTGCTGTGTGATTCATGATGGTTTTCTGTGGTGAGACGCAGCTCTCGGCTCCTGCTGACTGTGTGTTTCTGGACACGTGAACAATCGTTCAGCAGGTGCGTCATCGGGATCGGTCGTACCTGGTGCAGGTCGTTTCCCAGCGCGAACTCCTGGAAGTATCCCGGCGCGGCGGACGAGGCTCTGATGGCCTCCCACAGCCGGTGTCTGCAGGATCCGCGGTAATGCGAACGCACCCCGACCGGCAGACTGTAGTTCCTGAACACGAAGGCCTTCACCGGAGGACCACGATTCACCACTGTGCTCACCGCCGACACCTGGTGGACAAACACAGCAGCTGCACTGTTAGGATATGAAGTAAAGATCATGATCCATGAAGATATTATGTCAATTTCCTACTGTAAATATATCAAAACTTAATTTTTGATTTTTATTAGTAATATATACCACACATCAATGGAAAGCTTATTAATTTAGCTTTCAGATGATGCATTAATCTGAATTTCAAAATATTGACCCTTATGACTAGTTTTGTGGTCAGGGGTCACTTTTAAACTGTGAAACCTAATTAATATTATAAATATGTGGAAAATATTATGTAGAAAATGTATACTGTGGAAAAAATGTATAAATATGTGGAAAATATTTAGTTTATATTACATTAAATTCAGTTATTTTAGTAGAAATGTGAATTTTTATTAATATTTTGAATTAGATTTTTTTTTTATATTTTCCATTTTCAACTTAATTTTAGTTCAAGTCTGAGTAATTTTCTAATTCAGTTTTAGTTTTTAGTTATTTTAGTACATGATGTTAAAGTAAACAAAAATGAGAAATGTTGCTGCGCCAATTAGCTGAAATAAAACATGTAAAATATAAAATAAAAATGACATATTTTATATTTTTTTTCTTCATATTTACACATATACATATTTGATATTGTTTTAGTTTTTTATAAATATGTTTTTTATATATATATATATATCAGTTATCATTTATTTTATTATTTTATTCAAATATAATTTATTTTATCCAAAAACTTTTTTATATATATATTACTTATATAGTTATATATATATAGTTTCCCCAACATAACTACAATAGCTCCAATATTATCACATTTCTTTTGCTGCTCACTATAGCACTGCACTCTGAAAATATTTATTTATTTATCTAATGTTTTTATTTATTTTAATCCTATCTGTTGCTTAAACTAAAATGTTCATGCATGTAATTTAATCTGAAAGCATTTTTATTATTTATTAATTTATGTGTAGTCAGCTAAAAATGAGAGTTAATGTGCACTGAGATTTATTTTATATTATTTCTTTATTTAAATCCATTTTTTATTATTGATTTATTTTACCAAAATGTGTATTTTTGTTATTTTGAAACTGTTTTTATTATTGAATTATTTTTTTTTATTTTTGTTGTTAACAGTTTTTCCATTTTTATTATTGATTTATTTTACCAAAATGTGTATTTATTCATGAAAGTATTTCAAACGTGTTTCTCATGACTGATTTTGTAATGTGTCTCAGTGTTCATTCATGATCTCAGTAAGAAGGAAGTGTTCACTGACGTACTTTGGGACAGTGGGGGTCTCGCGTGGTCTCGATCAGCAGGTCCGAGCCCATCTTCTCCCTGTGAGGAGGATCAGAGGAACAGTCGGATTTCAGGAAACACCACACATTCTCAGGTTTCTGACACTCACTTCAGCACTTTCTCCCAGATCTCGCTGTCGTAGAAAGCGTGACTCCAGCTCATCTTCACCGTCCCCACGATCACGTTCTGCTTGAAGACGTCAGAGCTCAACTTCCTGTAGAGATCCTCACACTCCTTCAGCGGGATCTGGAAGACGCCCAGCATGAAGCCCAGAATTGCACCTGAGGAGACGCAAACAATGAAGAAACTACAGTTAAACCTACATGTTTCTTTAGCCGGAGACGTCAGTCAATTCAACATCAATCATCTGAAATTAATCATCATTCATATATGTCACTATTAGTAATGAAAATATCAGTTGAAACAAACTCGATTTTAAATCTACTGTAGCTGCAAGCAGTGATTACTAGAGTTCAAGCATTTTAAGGCATTTAAGTATCAAAAAAAGACATTATGTAGCCTTTTTTGCAAATCCAGGTAATTTATCATATGAAATATGATGTTTTGACTGTTATAGCACCAGATGTGGTCTGATCTCCTTAAATCTTTGCATGCTTGTGTAGAATCACCCGTCTCATGTGCTCAGCAGGTTTGGTGAAGTTTTTGTTTTTCCTTTAGACTTTAGAGGATTTTAGGTAAATTTGGACAGGCCCCTTTTCTAAATGACCCCATTAGAACTTCCCAAAGGGAAAATTTCAACATGTTTTTGATAATTATTGACCTAGAGAGTCCAGAGAATTGTACTGCAGTGATTTTTTCCCAGATCGAGTGAAAAACTTAGGACTAGTTCACAAAAGTAAGTTTTTGACATCATCTCAATCATTTAAAGGAAAAGTCACTTCCAGAACAACAATTTACAATAATGTACTCACCCTCTTTGTCATCCAAGATGTTCACGTCTTTCTTTCTTCAGTCATAAAGAAATTATGTTTTTTGAGGAAAACATTTCAGCATTTTTCTCCATATAATGGACTGATATGGTGCCCTGATTTTGAACTTCCAAAATACAGTTTAAATGCAGCTTCAAACGATCACAAATGTGGTTGTAAAGATCTCAGCCGAGGAAGAAGGGTCTTATTAGCGAAATGATTGGTTATTTTAATAAAAATAATACCATTTCTATATGTTTTAATGTCAAACACTCGTCTTGTCTTACTCTGTCTGAACTCTTTTTATTCTGGTTCATGTCAGTTAGTGTATGTGGAAAAACTCCGATCGTATTTTCTCCCTCAACTTCAGAATCGTCCTATATCACTGTTTTACCTTTTTTGTTGAGGGTGTTTGATCTTCTTTGTAAACACTGTGTCTGTTCTTCTGCAGTGATGTAGGATGATTCTGAAATGATTTTTGAAGTTGAGGGAGAAAATACGATTGGAGTTTTTCCACATACAAACTGTCTTGAGTCAGAATACACAGAGTTCAGGGAGAGAAAGACAAGACGAGCGTTTGACATTTTAAATTGTATTATTTTTATGAAAATAACCGATCGTTTCGCTAGATAAGACCATTCTTCCTTGGCATTTGTGATCGTTTGAAGCTGCATTTAAACTGCATTTTGGAAGTTCAAAATCGGGGCACCATATCAGTCCATTATATGGAGAAAAATCCTGAAATGTTTAACTCAAAAAACATAATTTCTTTATGACTGAAGACAGAAAGACATGAACATCTTGGATGACAAGGGGGTGAGTACATTATCTGTGAATCTTTGTTTTGGAAGTTGATTCTCCTTTAACAAATGATCTGATTGACAGCAGTGGTTCTAGAGGCAAAGTTGTTCAGAATTAAATAAATATCACATGTATGTGCGAAAAACTGTGTGACAAACAATCGTTTACACCCTTGAAAAATGTGATATCACTCAGTTTCGTTCCAATCGGCCTCCGTTAACTTGTCTAACAGGTGCTCAAATTTCATCGGCCAATGGCGGTCATGCTTTTTGAGACACTTGTGGCAGTTTGGACCAAGACTGAGCACAGTGATTTTTTTACATTGATAGGACAAATGGTTGTATAGGTATGTTTTTTCCCTCTTATAGCGCCACCAAGTGGCCAATCTCTGTGATTTTTGTCCTGCAGCCTCAGATTGAGCTCTTACATCAGTGTCTTGAGTAGGGATGGGTATCGTTAAGGTTTTAACGGTATTACTACTTCTATCGATACCACTTATCGATTGGGTACTTTAACAGTACTCTTATCGGTACTTTTTGTTGTGTTTTTTCATTAAAAAAATGAAACAAATTGAGAACAGAAATAACACTTTATTTTTTAAATGTAAAATAATTATCTATAGCTTAGCAAACACCAATGTTTGAGCAAATATCTATTACACAAACAAAACCAATGATTGTAAAACATAAATAAACACAATTTTCTTGTAAATGAATATACATTGATTTAAAGCAGTGGTTCCCAAATTTTTCTGCCGGCCCCCCCTTTTGCAGAATAAAAAAATGTAAGCCCCACCCCTGCATTTACACATAAACATAAACACAGCTTCAGAAGGATTTATTTGAAATGTAATAATTAAAATTCAGTGTGTGACAACTTACTGAAAAAAACGAAACAAGAAACTAGTCACTTTTAGAGTAGAAACATTAAAAATAAAGCATGCAGCTTTACTATGTACTGTTTTTTGTTCTATAACAGCATTCATTGTTTTTTAAACAGATTTTCTCATATTTTCTTCTCTTTGTTGTAGTTGTGATATTTGAAGTAGATTCATCATCTACTTTACATTTACCTGGCACTTGTTGTCTTTCAAAAACGTGTCCATGTTTACAGCAGAACTATGTCTATGCGTCATTCATTCATAATTTTACTCGGCTAACGGCAGTTCTCATTTCTGATATCAATTGCACCATCAGTGGTCTGTTATTTTGCGACAAAAACCCTCTATAACTGATAACAGACAGCTGCAGCGGGTACTGCGAGTCGTCTTGAGGTAATAAAATATGATGAAATTCATATTTTGTGTTAAATTATTTACATATGTGTCAAGTAGCCATATAATAACCAAGATAATTTCACAGTGGGGTCTTGTATCACCCTGAAAATGTTTATTTTTACATAAAAATCTAGGGATGTACCGAAATGAAAATTCTTGGCTGAAACTGCTTTGTAATAATTATTTATTATTTTATTAATTAATATAGTCGTTTTGTTAGACTTTTTAATTTAACTCAATAATATTACTGAATAAAAAATATACTAAATTAAAAAAAAAATTATTCAGTTCTATGAAACAGAATCAGATATACCATTTTTATTTTTTTTTTGACTAATTATCAAAATAATGTATAGTACTACAAAGCTGTTATTATCAGAGCATGTGATCAGAGCAAACAGTCACGAGAGGGTCGCGTCATTTTACCAGTGTTGTCCAGTACAGCAGAATTACAGCATGTTACAGCACAGTATGCGACGCTATTGCAAACAGGAACAAGTATACATAGACATTTTCTGTCGGCGCGTTATTTGAACGGTCTTTGTATTTCCGTTGAGCACAAGCGGTACACGAGTGGAGCATTCATATGGGCCGTGCGCAACTCAACGGAACACACATTCATAAAGCGGAATATTAAGCGGAGCGTCACACATTGAGTGGTGTGAATACTGCCGGACTGCGCGGCAGATATTTTCGGCCGTTTATCTTTTTCGAATTTCTATAAAAATACAAAAGTACACTAGCCTTGCCGCGCTCCCCAGTTTGGCAACCACTGCTTTGGATCGTTTGGCTCTCTCCGCCATCGTCACTCCATAAGCGCGAGCTCTCTCGTGTTGTGTGCGCGCGAGCTCTGTGTACTGCGGACTACATTTCGTGCGTGAGATTGCAAATAACTGCAGTGCAGGCGAATAACGAATATTATCGCAAATTACAAAAGGCTGGTCAGGTAAAATATGCTAGGTAATGTTTATTTAGCAATAATAAATAGGAAATTTATTTTTAAAATTTCTCCAGTACCGACAGCAGAACCGTTAACGTCAGAGCTTATCAATACTTCGGTCTTTTATAATTAGGCACCGGGACCGATTAAGTACCGGGTTTCGGTACCCATCCCTAGTCTTGAGTTTGGCGTAGATATCTCATTCTGTTCAGGAGTATAGGTGTATTACTAAAAGCAGCCCCATCCCCTTCAAATGCTTTGGTGTCTCTTTGTGACAGTGAGTCAAAAGTTTGACTTATTTTTATAATTATTGATATTCACTCTCTGGAGAATCTTCCTGCACTGGTTTGGTTCCGATCAGGCGAGAAAAATAGAATTCATTTGCAAAGGTACGTTTAGCAAAAAATCTAAAATACCCAAAAATTCCGCCAGGCTCATAAGTCTGGTGTGTTTTTTCCATCATGAGTCAAGGATTTCAACGACATAAGACACTTGAGTTTGTGACTGATGGTTTAGGAGTTATGAGCAATTTCATACTTTTGATCGCTGTAGCGGCGCCTCAGGCCGATTGGGGCGAGCATTGGTCAGATCGTAGGTGGTGTGTGTACTACAATCCCACCAGGTTTCAAGTCTCTACGACTTATGGTTTGGTCAACATGGTCAGTTTTACATAGATATCACCGATTCGTGACCATTACAACAATTACAACAGGGTTTCAGCACTTGAACCCCTAATAATATCAGTGTTAATGTTGCAAAATTAATTGATTATGAAACTCAGTTTCAACAACAGAGCTCTACAGTAGACAATAGAGTTCCCATTTAATAGTGTCTGTGCTTTGCATATATATATAAATATTACTGAACAACTGTCTTTTAAACCTTGTATTCCTTGATCAAAAATATATTTTTGTTTCGTAATGTCTTTTATATGTATAATTTACACTATATATGATGTTATTTCTAATTTTCTTTTCTTCATTTTCTTGCCACTTTATTCTAATTCAGTTTCAATTTAAAGTATTTTATTGGCATGATTGTGTTGTTCATATGTAATACTGACAAAACAAGAAAAAGGAAATATACAATATAACAATTACAAATAACTATAAAAATATTATTTTTATTAAATTAAATTATTTTAAGCAATAAATAAAAATAAGATAAAATCTTTTTTAAAAATGTATAGAAATGTGTATATAAATAGTATGTAAAATATATGAAATATAAATTATTACAATTATTTCTAATTCCATTGTACTCTGTTAATTGATATTTTTATATCATATATTTATTTTTTTTGTCATTTTTTGTTTGGTGTAATAATGCTCTGGTGATACTGTATGTAAACACAATCATGCAAGTCGCTCAGTTTCCAGTTCACACTGAAAGTGATGTTCATAAATGTCAGCTGTCTGTAAACACACACACACACACACACACACACACACACACCTGTGCTGACGCCGCAGATGTAGTCGAACAGCTGATGGACGGGTTTTCCTGACAGCTCCTGTAAGCGACGCAGCGTCTGAAGGGCCAGCAGACCCCTGAAACACACCACAAACCCCAAAACCCAAAACCCAGCTTTAACATCTGATTTCATACTGTATGCCAGTAATAAACCCACACAACCTCACAATCAATCAGGTATCTCAAACTCATGTACTTCATTAAACAGACTGCTGCACATTCAGCTACACATTTAAATAATAAAGACGTGCTTTATTCAGTCTTTACACAATGAAGTTGGTTTGCACATTTATCAACACAAATGAAGTAGAGATCCAATGTTTTTAGTCTTTCTTTCCTGTGAAAGGGCAACTCAGAGAAAAATACAAGAGTTTACACTGATTTAAAAGGCAGATACTGCTTATTTTGTTACCAAAATACCAATAATAGCTAGGAAAACGAAGATTTTATGCGTAATGAGGGATTTTTAATTATAAACAAACCTGAAATACACCAGGACTCTTATTTTGAAATGTCTATGCTTTACTACTTCAGCAGTTCATTCAAAAAGATTCATAAATGCATTTTACAACCATCTTCAACATATTACAACATAAAAGCCATAATGTAAACATTGTCAGTTCATTAAAGACGCATCATTAGATCATTAAGACTTTGTAAGACTTCAAGACTCTCACCGTGTTCCCCCTCCGTCGATGGACAGGATCCGGACGCCGCGTTTCCTCACGGGCTCGATGAAGCCCAGCAGAGCCAGAGCCTGTCGGACGGCGGCCTGAAGACACACGTCACCGGCCTGACGCAGACGCAGCAGACACGGGATCGCACGCTCCTGCAGGATATTACATTTATTCATTCAACAGATGCTTTTATACAGAGGTTTATATTTAATCTTTCCACCACAGAACTTCACAAACATACATGTTTCACTAGAATCTGATCCTCATCATGATCACAAACTACACAAACATGATTCTGCACTAAGCTGATCTAATATTGACAGATTTTACACTCTCATATTGTTCATTTAGGAGTCACACACATGTTATATGCAGTCAAAACAAACCGCATGATAAATTGTAAGATAATTGTATTTTTATGTGAATGAAGTGTATTTAATTTTAATGTTTTTGTTTTGAGGGGATTTCATGTTACTAAACAATATTCACATCTAAATTATGGAGCATTTATGTTTTGTAAAATGTAAAATAAATAAAAAAATAAATAAAAACCCACAAATTAAAAAAATATACTATTTTCTAACTAATGCAGTACTTGGGTTCAACATGGAGCAAAAGTACTTGCAAAAATGTACTGAATGGAGGCAGATTGATGCCACCTGGTGGAAAAAAAAAATGTAGCTTCACATTTTTACATTTTCAGGATTTCTGCAGGTTTTATGAGAGTAAATTTAAGACCTTTTAATGATCAAGTAAAGAAAACTTAAGAAAGGAATACACTGAAGGGAACAAAATCTGTCAATAAGGTGAATTTCTACATTAAACTTTTTAATCAAAATCATATTAAAATATCTTTTACTGTGCATTCTACAAAAAAGTGAGTTTATGATTAAAATAAGGACAAATATCTGCCAATGGAGTCAGAAAAATCAACTTCATTCACAGGAAACATATTTTCATTCCTCACTGACAGATGTTAGTCCATATTTTATTTTTACTTTTAAAATTCTGAATTAGAATAGGACAATATTTTGGCGAGATACAACTAAATCTGGAATCTGAGGGCGCAAAAAAAAATAAAAAATCGAAATATTGAGAAAATCACCTTTAAAGTTGTCCAAATCATGTTCTTAGCAATGCATATTACTAATCAAAAATTAAGTTTTGATATATTTACAGTAGGAAATGTACTAAATATCTTCATGGAACATGATCTTTACTTAATATCCTAATGATTTTTGGCATAAAAGAAAAATCGATCATTTTGATCCATACAATGTATTTTTGACTATTGCTACAAATAAACCTGTGATACTTAAGACTGGTTTTGTGCATTTGTTCTTGCTCCAATCATAATCTCACTTTATTTTGTTCTATTTCTCAGAAAATGAGACTTTATGTGTTCATTTTGCTTCTCCAGTAAATGTATGACTTCATGAATCTAGGACTTTCAGGCCTTAATTTGTGTAATTAAAACTTTAATTAAAATTTTTTTCTTTTCAAAGTCTTTAGCCATGTTTAGCCATATACGGACTGAAGTCTCACCTGAACGGCCACCGATCGTGTTTCTGGGAACTCCAGCAGATGTTGACTGAGATCCTCCACCCGACGGATGTAGAGCTGCACGTCTGACGCCCGGCGCAGAGCCTGAACCAGAGCCCGCGTGCGGTTATCCACGCTCACACGAGCGATGATCTGAAACACACACACACACATGCCATCATCATACGTTTATATATAAATTATATCAATAAAAATATATACATGTAAATACAAGTAAATATTTTCGAAATATATACTGTATATGTGTGTATTTATATATATACAATGTACACACACACATATATTATGTAAACAAAAACCCTTATTTTGGATGTGATTAATCACAATTAACTGTTGCACAACACTGGATTAAAAGATTAATTAAATTAGTGTTTGATGGCTTTATTTGATTACCAGAAATAAATAAAATACATAACACAGAATTTCATAATAATAAAAACATTTTAATAAATTCTATTAATTGCAGATGCTTTTGATTATTAAAATTATTCAGAATTTGACAAAACAAAAAATGAATGAAACACAATCTGAGAAAATTAATAAATAAATTATGTAAAAATAAAATAATAAATTATTAATAAAAATTTCAGATTTTATGTTAAACTTTTAATAAATTGTTGTTAAATTGATTAAGTTTTATGATTTAAATTAACTAGACATGCTTTTTGTAATTTAACCACTAAACTGGGAGTGTAGAAAAATTAAAATGCAGAAAAAAAAAAAAAAAAAAGAAGTTGGAAAAAAATAAAACTGATTCCATGAGGCCACACTGCAGAATTGTGTATTCAGGCCAGATCAAGTGAAAACAAACAATAACATCAATATCATAACAGGCCAAATAACGGTCAGTAGATGAACAAAGCTTTCTGGGCTTCCACAGAAGAATGACAGATTTTATGCTCAGAAAATGTGGATCCTTAAGACATTAAGACTATATTTTGTTAAAGTTTAGTATTTACTTGCTTTAAACTATTTCTATTAGATAAAAAAAAAATGAAAGTGGTCAAAAATGACCAAAAAGCTTGTAAGAGCTGAAGAAACTCTTCAAAAAAGAATAAAAATATAAATATGTGTCATCCTGAATCCACACGCTGCTCACTTTTCTGCAGATTCCTGTTTGTGTCGTGTGTTTGAGCACAGGCTCGTGTCTGAATGATTGACCTGAAGAGCTCTGGAGAGATTTCAGCTTGTGTGAACTGAGTTATGAGCGATGAGGGGTCTGACGGGAGTTTATTTTTGACAAAGCTTTCCAAGAAACATCTCGAACACACACGTGACGCCATCACAGGATCATATTACAGCAGATCAGCATGTGGAGCACATCACACGTAGACAAACTGTACACACTAGTGCTCAGAAGTGTGTGAAAATTCAGCTTTGATCACAGGAATAAATTAGAGTTTAACAGATATTCACATAGAAAACAGCTATTTTAAATTGTAATATTTTTTCACAATTTTTCCTGTATTTTTAATCAAATAAATGCAGCCTTTACTCTTAAAAAGAACGTTTCTTTAGTTGGTTGCAAATAAATGCATTTATGCCGCTTCTGAGCAGCATTAAAGATGCCATAAGAGATGTTTGTAAATCTCAACTAGATAAAAAAGTTTGTCAAGACAAACTTTAAGTTGGCTTGAGAAAGCCGGACCAGAAAGTTTGAAAAGTTTAAAAAGTTTGAAAAGTTTTAAGAAGTTTTATAAAGTTTTAAGTTTGGATAGTTTTCATTCTGAAATCGTTTGAAGTTTAAAGTAGTTTTAAAAGGTTTGAATGCAGTCTGTCAGACAGAGAGAGAGATCATTAACACGTTAGTATGACTCCAACATTAGCAACATTAACTAACAAGTTACTAGCATGTTGCTTGCACGTTTTTAGCATGATTAGTTGTTGTGTTGTTAGTCTGTTGCTAGCATGATTAACAAGATGTTAGCATGTTTCTAGCATAACTAGCAAGTTGTTAACATGTTACTAGCATGATTAGCAAGTTACTAGCATGTTTCTAACATGATTAGCACATTAGCATGTTGTTAGCATGATTAGCAAGTTACTAGCATGCTGCTAACATGTTTCTAGCATGATTAGCATATTGCAAGCATGTTTAGCATTAGCGTGTTACTAGCATTTTGTTATCATGATTAGCAAGTTACTAGCATGTTTATAGCATGATTAGCATATTAGCATGTTGTTAGCATGATTAGCAAGTTACTAGCATGCTTCTAGCATGATTAGCAAGTTACTAGCATGGTGTTAGCATGATTAGCAAGTTACTAGCATGTTTCTAACATGATTAGCAAGTTACTAGCATGGTGTTAGCATGATTAGCAAGTTACTAGCATGTTTCTAACATGATTAGCAAGTTACTAGCATGTTTCTAGCATGATTAGCAAGTTACTAGCATGTTTCTAGCATGATTAGCAAATTAGTTTGAGTGTGAATGGATTAGAAATATTAGAATGGACGTTTGAATGGATTAGAAATAGAACATAGAAGGGAAGCTTGATTGAGCCTCAAGGGATTCTGGGAGTTTAGATTTGAATTTTGTCAGTTGGAGTTTGAATAGTGTTGCTCATTTGAACATTCCGTCAATGTAAGTCTATGGGATTTTTCCCAATTTTAATCATCATTTTTAGGAAAATCGTAAGTCGGATCAGTTAGAAAAGATATAGCAACTAACTTCAGATCAGTCTGAAGATCTGGGCTGAGTTTGGAGTTTGTAGAGTTAAAGCTCTAGGACGAGTAGCAGTCAGAAATTTTAGTCTCAGAAGAAGAATAACTGTAAGTTTAAACAGTATTTCAGTAAATTGTTTTTCTCAAGTAAACTTAATTAAGGTTTGAATCCACGTGTACCTTCTCTCTCTGGAGCAGCAGGCGTCTTGCTCTCTCCTCCGTCTGGCTCTGATCTTCGCTCCGCACCGTTTCTTTGCGTTCAGCATCATCAGAAGCGGCTTCATCCGACGTGTTTTTGGGCTCTGTTCTGAATTGGGGGACCAGCGGCGTGATGTAGTTCCCGATGTAGCTCAAGTGACTCCCGAGTCCTTTTCTGACAGAGAACGAGGGTTCGGCGCGAGGCGTTTCCGGCCGAGAGTCTGGGCCGGGTTTAGTTAAGCTGCTGAAGTAAGAGTTGACATGCTGAGACAGACAGTCGTAAGTCTCGCCCAGATACACGCTGAGGGAGCCCGGGTGGAAGAGGGGCGTGGTCTGTTTGGTGGGCGGAGTCTGTGGTGTGGTGGGCGGAGCTGTTCCAGTTAATTTGCACTCCTTCTGTTCCTGGATCTCAGTTGTAGTTGCAACAACAGCTGAGGGCGGGGCCTGATGTGTAGTGGGCGGGGCTGTTCCGGTCACTCTGCTCACTTTCTCTTCCTGGATTTCACTTGCAGTCGCAACAAGTGTGGGGGGCGGAGCCTGTGATGAAACCAATGCAGGATTATTAGTTACATAAAGATAAAACCAAAATCATAAAAACATTAATGAATGTTAAATTAAAAAAAACATTAAATATAAATGACTATTTTAGCTAGTTTCCAAGGCAACATTTCTCAATCTCTAATCTTTGTTTAGCTTGATGTACTAAATTAACTAAAACTGAATTAAAATTCATAAAAACTATACAGAAATTTAAAATCAACAAAAACATTATAAAATTCCTAAAACTTACTAAAGTTAAAATCTTTAATGTTAAAAAAAAATAATAATAATAATACAAAAAACACAATTCTGCTTATAAATGTTCAATAAGAAAAATAAATTATATAAAAAAAAACAATTTTAAACAATTTTTTCAAGGCTAGTTTAACTTGATGTTTTAAAATAACTAAAACTAAATTAATTTTAAAAACTACAGTACTGTGCAAAAGTTTTAGGCCACTAGTATTTTCAGTAGCTAAAAAATGGTTTAAAGTAAGTTATTTCTATCTTTTGCTGTAGTGTTAAAATAGGAAACATCAGTTTACATTTAAAAAATATAGACATATTTAAAAACAACAAACTAATAAAACAATAAAAACACAATAAAAGTACTAAATCTTTTACTTTACACAGCCAGTCTGAAAACAGCCTGTTAAATAAAACTAAAAAATCTCACTGTTTCAGTAATAAAATAATAAAAAACAAAATAAAATGTTTTCATTTTTCCAAGACAAAACTAATGCAAATAACAAAAACAAACAAACAAAAACAACACATTTAAAATCATTAAAACTTAAAAAAAGGATAAAATCAGAAAAATGTTAAATTAAATTAAAACTAAAAAAACAAAAATGACACTTCTGTTACTTGAAATAAATGTTAAATGAAAATATAAAACACAGAACAAAATATTTTAAACTATTTTTCCAAGTCAAGTTTAAATTGATGTTCTAAAATAACTAAAACTGAATTAAATTAAATAAAAACTATATAGACATATTTAAAACTAAGTACTAAAATTAAAATAAAAAAAACATAAAAATGTTAAATAAAACTAAAATCATAAAAAAAACATTTCTGTTACTTGAAATAAATGTTAAATAATTAATAATTAATTAATAAAACTATATTTCCAAGGCATGTTTACTGATTACTGACTACAATAACTAAAAAACTTAAACATATTTAAAACCAACAAAAAACAATAAAAATGACAAAAAGCACAACAAAATCATTTAAGCTTCAACTAAAATGAACATGAAAGAAGAAAATATTAAAATAAAATCTAATTCAGAATATGAAAGGGGGGTCGTATTATGCTTTTTCACATTTTAACTTCAGTTAGTGTGTAATTCTGTTTGAGCTAAAAAAAAAAGATCTGCAAGGTTGCAAATCTCCAGCTGCAACAAACTCCATAAAAATGCTGCAACAAACTACATAAAAATGCTTCTAGTACTGGGACGTCACTGCTTCGCTCATTTACATAATTCCCGCCTACGGAATATGCAATGAGGGGGTGTGGCCAGAGAACTGGGAATAAAGGTGCTGCAATAATGTCAAATTTGTTATAAGTAATGGTTGTTTTGGAATAATCCTATGCTATTCTACCAAAAACCAAATCAACGCTGTGTAAAAGAACATAATAGGACCCCTTTAACAATCTTAATGATGCTGAAGTAACACTGAACCGCTGGCGTGCTCGAGGTCTCTTCGGCTCTGAGTCTTGACAGAATCTGCGCTCGTGTCCCGTTCGCTGCTTTCCAGGCCGAGTCCAGAACGCTCCTCAGACGGGACGCGTGGTATCTCAGGTCAACCGACCCGCGGCGCGTCGACGTGCTGAAGGCCGAGACGTTCGCGTACGATCCCGCCACACAGAACCAGAATCTCCGGCCGCGCCTGGGCCTCCAGCTCAGCCTACAGGACGGGCTCCTCAGCGGAGACGCCGACAGGACGGCGGACGCACGTCCCGGTCTGTGGCACAAACGCAGCGCGCAGCCGTCCAGCAGACACACCACGGTCATGGTGACGGTTCTTCAGGTCACTTTTAGAAAGATCCTCATCATCCATCAGACGCCTGAGAATCACAACATCACAACACACACATTTCAGCCACAAATTAAGACACTGTGTCAACACTTTCACGACAACACAACTTATTACTGTAGTGCAATACTGAGATTCTTCAGATCAACATAGGTTTAATAAAAACAGGAAAATATATCTACATTTATTTTTAAAGCAATATTAATTGTAACAGTATAATCTATGCTACATTTTCACTTTTTCATTGTCATGATCACATTTGAAAAGATTTGTTAAATTGTTAATGCTATTAATAATACTGTTAGGGAAATATAATAATAATAAAAAAAAAAAAAAATAATGTATCATAAATTGTGATTTAATAAATTGAATTGATTAGACATGTTTTTGATTAATAAAGTTTAATTTAACAACCAAAACAGAATCCAGAAAAAGTCAAATGCAAAAAAAAAAAAAAAAAAAAAAAAAAAAAAAAAAAAAGCAATCCAGAATGATTAAAACAGAAAAACAAAAACAAAACAAAAATTTTTCTAAGGAATATTAATTGTAAAAGTATAAAAAATTATACATTTTCACTTGATCATATTTTAAACATTTGTTAATTTGTTTATATTTTATGCCTTTATTTGATGTACAGCACCATTCCTGATACATTTGTATTAAATCATAAATACAAAAACAGAACTGCTGAAAAGAAAACATTTCACAGGGCCATACTATTGGGGAAAAATAATAGTAATAATAATAATAATAATAATAATATATTAATAATAATAATAATAATTGTTATTATTATTATTATTAATTTATTACATGTGTTTTTTGATTAATAAAGTTTAATTTAACAATTAAATCGGAATTTATAAAATTAAAATGCAAAAATAAATAAATAAATATTTTACTGCTATTCCACAGTTTCCAGGAATTAGAATTTAAATGTAATTTAATGTAAAAATCCTTTCAAAACCTGTCAATTTTCTTTAAATTAATTTTGTTCGTTTTGCCTTTGCAAGTAAGTACATACATTACAATAGATGTAGTATGTAACTTAATAAAATCACCATAAATATACTCCGAATCTTCTCTAATGTGATTTTATGAACTTGAATTACGTTTAGTGTGTTAGAAATATAATGGGATATAATATTATCTGAACAAAATAAATAAATAAAGATTACACTGCACCTGTAATTTACAATAAAGCATTAATTTCTGTCGAGAACAATGATGAAATATGAGTGTGAATGTAAATAATAGACTCTTTAAATGCTTTAAATGCAGGACAAACTCACAGAGTCACAAACCTCACACAACACAATCAAATATCCACATACCTGCTGTTAAAGGCGCATAATGAGTCTGTCTGTCGATTATTATATTGATAAAGTGTTATTGTTGCTGCTCAGCCGCTGTTCGCAGGTCACTCGACACGAAGAACATTTGATAAACACAGCGCGCCCTCCGCGCACTTCCGCATTCAGTCACGTGACACACGGCGTCGCGTGTGATTGGCCGGTCGAAGCTGTGGAAAGAATAGACAGCAATGCTTATTTACAGTAAATGTGCAGAAAATCCATGAGTTTAAACGACACACTTGTGGACTAAAAGCCCTGATGAGAGATGCTGTTTCGTGTAGAGACTCTGACAAACGTACATGTCTTATTAAAGACATTTTGCACAATGTCACGATACATTTTACCCCGAGTTTAAAAACTGAAGCTTGAGTCATGAAATTCCAGGACTTTCAAGCACTTATATATACAGAGAAATTATTTGTTTTTATATTTATTTATATATAGAAATAACACACAAAACATTAAAAATGGACAATTCTGGCAGCAACAGCTGTCAATGCAAAATATATATTACATACAGTTCTAAACATTAAATATCGTTCTCTCCTTTAATATGAATAATGACTCGCGAACCATCACATCAGATCAGGACTCGGATCAAGTTCTGATCTGAAACAAAAGAATCGCGAACCCTCTCCTAAGTTTCGATCTAAATGATTCGCCATACACGAAGTTAATGGTCAGTTGAGTCAAATGATTCGCGAAACCGCTCCTAACTCCCGAACTGATCCAAATGATTCGCGAAACCGCTCCTAACTCGCGAACTGAATCAAATGATTCGCGAAACCGCTCCGATCTCCCGAACTGAATCAAATGATTCGCGAAACCGCTCCGATCTCTGAATCAAATGATTCACGAAACCGCTCCTAACTCCCGAACTGAATCAAATGATTCGCGAAACGGCTCCGATCTCCCGAACTGATCCAAATGATTCGCGAAACCGCTCCTAACTCCCGAACTGAATCAAATGATTCGCGAAACGGCTCCTAACTCCCGAACTGAATCAAATGATTCGCGAAACCGCTCCGAACTCCCGAACTGAATCAAATGATCCGAACTCCTAAAATGATTCGCGAAACCGCTCCTAACTCCCGAACTGAATCAAATGATTCGCGAAACGGCTCCTAACTCCCGAACTGAATCAAATGATTCGCGAAACCGCTCCTAACTCCCGAACTGAATCAAATGATTCGCGAAACCGCTCCGATCTCCCGAACTGAATCAAATGATTCGCGAAACGGCTCCTAACTCCCGAACTGAATCAAATGATTCGCGAAACCGCTCCGATCTCCCGAACTGAATCAAATGATTCGCGAAACCGCTCCGATCTCCCGAACTGAATCAAATGATTCGCGAAACGGCTCCTAACTCCCGAACTGAATCAAATGATTCGCGAAACCGCTCCTAACTCCCGAACTGAATCAAATGATTCGCGAAACCGCTCCTAACTCCCGAACTGAATCAAATGATTCGCGAAACCGCTCCGATCTCCCGAACTGAATCAAATGATTCGCGAAACGGCTCCTAACTCCCGAACTGAATCAAATGATTCGCGAAACCGCTCCGATCTCCCGAACTGAATCAAATGATTCGCGAAACCGCTCCGATCTCCCGAACTGAATCAAATGATTCGCAAAAACGGCTCCTAACTCCCGAACTGAATCAAATGATTCGCGAAACCGCTCCTAACTCCCGAACTGAATCAAATGATTCGCGAAACCGCTCCGATCTCCCGAACTGAATCAAATGATTCGCGAAACCGCTCCGATCTCCCGAACTGAATCAAATGATTCGCGAAACGGCTCCTAACTCCCGAACTGAATCAAATGATTCGCGAAACCGCTCCTAACTCCCGAACTGAATCAAATGATTCGCGAAACCGCTCCTAACTCCCGAACTGAATCAAATGATTCGCGAAACGGCTCCTAACTCCCGAACTGAATCAAATGATTCGCGAAACGGCTCCGAACTCCCGAACTGAATCAAATGATTCGCGAAACCGCTCCGATCTCCCGAACTGAATCAAATGATTCGCGAAACGGCTCCTAACTCCCGAACTGAATCAAATGATTCGCGAAACCGCTCCTAACTCCCGAACTGAATCAAATGATTCGCGAAACCGCTCCGATCTCCCGAACTGAATCAAATGATTCGCGAAACGGCTCCTAACTCCCGAACTGAATCAAATGATTCGCGAAACCGCTCCGATCTCCCGAAGACACCATGCGCAATCTTTCATTATCTTCCAAACGCTCCTGTTATTTTAACGCGTAGCGTATGTAATTACATCAGTGCTGTCGATGACAGAGTTACAGTAAGCCATATTCATTTGGCTCACTGTAACCTGACACTTTCCTGTCATTGAGCCTAGTGGAGTGCATTCGAAATGCTCGGAAACGTGCAGCAGCCTTCACCTGTCAGGCTGTCAGCTGCGACTTTTGTGCTTTGAATAGTGGATGAGCAATGACGTCATAATAATGAAGATAAAAGAATGAGAAAATCAGAGTGTACATTATACAGGCCATTGTCACGTCAAGAATTAAATGATCTAATTACTAAAAAGCCTGTTAGCTACGGTGCGAAAATGGAAATAAAAAATTAAACACTTAAACAGATTGTGAAAACAAACAGCTGTGATACAGTCTAACAGAATTCAAAGCATACTTTTAATGGATGATAAATTAAATCTAAATAAAAACTGTAATATTCGCTATAGTACCTGACTGCCCAACTAAAACATTTAAGAAATTTTATTTCAAATATTTTATGACTTTAAATGTTCAATGGATGGAAAAATACTTTTCAAGAGATCGTTATCTCAAGCAAATATGTGCATCATCCACATGGCCGTCATAAAATGAGAAACTTTCTTTGGCTTATTAGTCATTGTTTTATTTTTAATCATATTTTTGTCATTTTGTATGCCTCATGTGTTTGCAAAGTGTAGAAAATTTGCTTGTCACCAAGGCAAGATTGCGCAATAGTGGGTTAAACTGTTTCTGCTGTCAAATCCTTCCCAACAGGAGTTGGCAGAGCATGAGAAAGTTTCTGACCAGGTCAAGATTACACAAAAAGATCTGGAGCAGGATGGCTTCTCCAAAAACCCCTTTTTCCATGGAATCATTGCTGAAGTGCCAGAACACCTTAAGTCCAGAGATGGTCATACCAAGGTTGGCTACTCTCTGTACTTCTACACATACAGTTCATGGAAAGGTCGGGCGGTGTACATGGAGGATCTGTATGTGATGCCAGAGTTCAGAGGGAAAGGCATTGGCAAGGCTCTGATGTCCAAAGTCTCCCAGCTTGGTCTGGCTGCTGGTTGCACGCAGCTGAATTTCACTGTGCTGGACTGGAACAAATCATCTCTGGACTTCTACCTAAAGCAGGGCTGCTGGGATGTGACCTCTGACCTCGGTTATCACTGCATGCGCTGTGAGGGTGATGCCCTTGAAAACTTAGCCCAGGGAGATCTTTAAATTTTGAATCACATAGATTTCCCTGTCAACCACTGATCAGAGCCACAAGTAACAAGTTGTTTGATAAGCACAGGAAGACCATGCTCATATCCTATATAGATTTTCTGAAAGAAATGCAACTTTATGAGGCAATAGAGATAAGCATTATTTTCAAGAACCACAGACAGAAGAAGCTGCTTATTTATGTTGCCTCAAAAAGTGTATTACATATTGACACATTCTACGCATTTAAATAGTAAAGTCTGGCCTAACCAAAGATTTAGAAGTGCACTGTTGTGTTATTGGGAATCACATATGCAGTTGAGGTCGGGGGTTTGCATGCACCTTGCAGAGTCTGCAAGATGTTAATATGGACCGCAAGGGAAAATAATATTTGAATTTGTAGGGGTGACCCTGTTCGGGGGTTGGCATGTGCTTGATTCTTGGTGCTGTGGTGTGTTGAGTGGTCCACAGGTGTGTTTTTTTTGTTTGGTTATGGTTGTTCGCGGGTCCCTTGTTTGTCCTGGGCGGTTGAGCTGCCTGCTGTTCTTTAGGGGGATCCTTCGGGTCCCACGGGTTCTTTGGTTTTTTAGCATTTTTGTGTATTTGATCCCTTTCCGGCAGTGACTGTGTGGTTTTGGGATCCATCTTTTCACGCTGGGGACGGCTGGGGGACTCATGTGCAACTGTTGCGGGGGGTTCGGGCGCTCGCTGGTGCTCCGGAGGGAAGGGGCGGTGCATTGGGAGCACAGGGTGAAAACTTTTGAACAGAATGAAGATGTGTACACTTTTCTAATTTTGCCTAAATATAGTATTTTTTTTATTTATTACTCCCCTTCAGAAGCTGCAGAAGATACCTACATGTTTCTTAGAAGACAAAATATTTTTAAATTCCAAAAGGTTTCACCCTCGGCTCTGGATGCGTCGTTTTTCCTTTTGAGGCATCGGTGGGCATTTGAGCCTTGTGTGGTAGTTGCGTGTGGGTCCCTAGGTTGTCCTCGGTGTGGGGGGATGGATCTCGGAGTCGTGCAGTCGTTGTTGGAGACGGTTCGGGTGCACAGGAGTGCTGAAGGGACAAGGAGTTTCTGGGACCTGGGGGATTTTATCTGAGGGGCGGCGGGCGGTTTGGCTGTTCGGGACGGGCAGGGGACTCGTGGGCGGCTATCACTGGGCAAGGAACACAGCTGTGGATGATTCGGGTAACGACACAGTGTTGGGAGTCAGGTGTATGTAGACTTTTGAATGGGATCATTTTTGTGGATTCGACTATTGTTTTCACTTGCGGACTTTGTCTTTTTGCGGATTTTGTAGGCTGTATGTGAGCTTTTGACCTCCTCAGCTGTATATTGGTTATATTATGACACTCATTTTTCTACTAGTTGAAGGAGTTAAAGTGAAATTATTACAGCTGGTGCTGTTAGAATCGTTTATATTTAGAATTTAGAACTGTTGTTCTTAGATGTTCTATTTGAATAGCCATTTTAATATTTAGCCATATATTATGTGTCATTTTATTTTACATTCGAATATCTGTTTGAACATCTAGTCGCTTACAAATCACAAATCCACCTAATTTAAAATTATACACAAGTAGTGTTCCTAAACTATGTTGTAATATATGAAGAACTGATTGGTACACAAGAGTCACAGGTACCTAGAAGATGATGTGTCTGTTTACGCTGTGCATGCACAGATATGAGCCACATACTTTTCCTGACTACCTTTTGGTAACTATTACTAGTCATAACAGAGAATAAGCTCACTAAAAGTAGAAAAATGCACTACAGCTGTGAATAAGATCAATCCTATATGATATTGGGTAGTGAAACCATGCTTAGATTTTGCTTTTCTGAATTGTTTACTTTGACTTGTGCATTTTTTAGTAACCAGATATTTTATGTTTACTGCCAAAAAGACTTTGGCAAGAAAATCTTGTACTGTTAGTGAATACATTATAATCATGAACAACATAAAACCCATAAGTACCTCAGTCTCTAAGTTTAGTTATGTAGTAAGTAACTGGTATGACCTGTTAAGATGGAACTGTTATTTCGTAGCACTTTAGAGAAGCTCTGTGTAGCCTCATTGTGAAGATGATGGCAAAAAAATTACAAGCTGCTGTATCCAGTGTACTGTGCAGTCTGTTGTTCTATCGGCCACTGATAAAAGTACATTTGTCCATGAAAAAAAAAAAAAAAAAAAAAAAAAAAAAAAGCTCCGATCTCCCGAACTGAATCAAATGATTCGCGAAACCGCTCCGATCTCCCGAACTGAATCAAATGATTCGCGAAACCGCTCCGATCTCCCGAACTGAATCAAATGATTCGCGAAACCGCTCCTAACGCGCTGCGGTTATATCCCCGGGTCGGGTAATAAAAAAATGCATTCTGATTATTTGCGGGTGGGTCGCGGGTGGATAAGATAAATCAATAATGATATTAACTACATTAACTACAACGTTATTCTTTTTAGCGTGGATTTGGTTTAAAAGCACGAACAATTAAGCTTATATAAGTGTGCAGCGATGTGCAGATCAGATGAATCAATCTGCTGTTAAAAATGAACCATCCATTCATCATATCATCATGCAAAACTAAGAATTAGAATAACTGTCAATGACCATCGGGTGCGGGTATCTAAATCAGAGAAAAATACAGGTGCGGGTGGGTGGCGGGCGGATACAATACAATAACTGAAATGAGCGATAAAGGTATGTTGTTTACAAATAAAACATTCTTCATATGCCACGGGCTTCAAGCTCAAAATACATTTTAGATGGAAAACTCTGCATGACGATGGAGTTTTTAGCTTAATTCACTACATTTAAAATAGTTTGAGCACTGCAGTTCAGTTGCTGACAGTTCAATAGAAAATCAGTTAAAAACATAATTATGTTTTTACTAAAAAAAAAAAAGCCACTGGGTGATTCTTATTTGAAATCATGGACAAACAGCAACGAACAAAGCAAAGGTCTGCCTAATGAACCCGTATGATCAAACTGTTATTTGTCTATGCCAATCACCCACCAAAACTTCATGACTTCTGCAAAATATGTTTTAATTTAGCTAAAATTTAACGTGGTCGCATTTGTGCCAGTGCATGGTCTGCACTGCTCCAAAGCTTCTGCTCTATAAATCGCGCGTTGCAGCAGGACTCAGAATTCACTGATCACATAAACAGAGGCGCATTTAGTGCGGTCGCTTCGGATGTAGAGCCTGCTTTATACCACTAGCCGAGTGTGAAGGTGCTCGCATTTAGCGGCAAAAATGACTCGAATATTGAGGAAACGATAGCGGACGGAGGAATTTGGTTTTCCAGCTAAAGAAAAGTTAAAAAACTTCCGCTCAAAAAGTCCCCTGGAGCTGAGCACCCACGGCCATGGCGTGTACATCCATTAAGGATCCCTGCTTTTTGCCTGTTTGCCATTAGTTTGTGTCGGTTTCAGTTAACTTCTGGACATCAAGTAGTGAGAAATGCAGAACCAAGTTGTTATGGAATAATAAGAAAAAAAAAACAAAAAAAACTTTTTTTGCAATTTGAACAATAATAAATGAGGCAGCATTAGAGAGGTGAGGGTGGTGGTCAAACAAATAGGGTGGAGGTGACAGAGGTTGGGCATGGCACAAAACAAAAAAAAGACAAAAAAAAAGAATTAAAATTCCCATTTCAAATGGCCAAATCTGTAAAACAAGAAGCCATGAATTAATTCACATCTGCTTTTATCATCATGTGACCCACAACACTCTGAATATTTAACTCGATTCATATTTGATTGGTGTAGAAAGAGACACTGACAAAATCATTAATGACTAAACAGCATTTAAGTCAGTGTTTACGTTTATTACACGCCAGGTTTAAGGTCCAATAATTAGCAACTCTGTTTTTTCAGAATTTAGCAGTAAGAAATTACTCGTCATCCAGCTTTTTTTTTTTTCCTCAACACATTCCGTTAGTTTTTCAAATTGGAATGTTTCGCAGGGCCGCGAAGAAATATCCAAGCAATTTTTGGTCTAAAAACCGTCTATTAGCCGTTGAAACACAGCCCAGACATCTAGGCTAAAATAAGGTTGTCATTGGGCGATTATGTTAACTGGGGATGCGCGCATGCACGCAAGTATGTTTACCTGGATTCCCATCAGATGTTAGACGACGACAAATTCGTCACATGTGAAATTGCACAGATCATAGATTAGAAAACGCGTTTCACCAGTAGTACACATTTGGTATGCAAAATAAAGCGCTTTGATTTCGCCGCGTTCGTGTCTGCGTTTCCCATGCTCCCATGTCACGCTCACAAACCACACCGACGTTAACATGGGACAATCGTAACAATGAATGATCAATCTCCACAACGAGCTAAAGCAATAGTAAACTAACTATTTTCTTTTCAGTATCTTCTTATAACATTGTGTCTGTAGTGTGCTGTTATACGTGTTGTAATGAACAAATATAGATGTTAAAAGTTAAAATTAGCGGTAGGCTACCTAAAGCAAACAGGAACTGCAAAGTCCATTATGTTTGTGACAAGTCTTGTTAATTGATCTGAAGTTTGCTATTGTTCCTAATCAAATTATTAATTTTCTGAGATATTATATTAAAGAAGAGAAATCAACATTTTGCATAGGCTTAGATCTCTGTTTAGACCAATTCATGACTGCTGCTATTCATTTTTTACGTACTACATCCTGGGCTCTAGAAACACTCTACTTGTGTTTCTAACAGTAGAAAATGTGATGAACAGATTCAAATGCCAAATTCTATAATATGTGATGAAGACAGAGAGGTATTTTTTTATACAATTCATATTAGCTATATGTATGTAACATTTGTGGCATGTTTACATTTACAAAGTGACAGAGTGTTTGACAAGTGTTTAACAATTAAAAAAGTAGGGAAAGTTCTTACCGACTCATGTTCTTTTTCCAGTTTCCATACTGTCTTTTGTCCTGTGACAACCACTCAGTGGCAACCACAACGTTTTCATGTTGAACATATGATACTGTGATGTTGAATTATTATATATATATTCCAGGAGACAGTACACATCACTAACCTCACAATCATTTTGCACCTCACATGAATAGGATACCTCTCTCCTAAACATCAATTAGAATAGGATAAGCTTTGTTATGTACTTTATTGCAGACTTATACTGAAAATATGACACATATTCAATTTTATAAGTGACATGTAATGAGCAGGGGCCTCTTTATATGTGATATAACTTAGAATTATGCTAGTTATCTTCATTTCAGTGGTAACAACCTCACTAACACCTGTAAAGAGATGACAACAACCCCTGCAAACACTTCACATGATCCCAACTTTGAATTAGCAGCAAAACTGCAAAATTATCATTATGATCACAATATGTAATCAGTGCCTTAATATGTTTCTGCTCAGTTGAATGATGTTAATTAACCAGATCCAGCCTGTATCCAGACCAGGGATCAGAACCTAGAGACGACCACAACCTCTCTGAATGTGAGCTGACATGACAACTCGATGTGCCCTAGAGACAGATCCACCTTGTCACAAGACATCAACACAACTGAACTGAGCTGGACGATGACTTCGCTGACTCTACGAAGAGATGACTTTAACAGAAAAAATTTACTGTTTACTATTGTGCTCTTTTTAGAGCTGCTTTTCAGGGTAATTAAATTTTGTTTGCATTATTGACACACTATTTTCCTGTTTAGCATGGTAAAGCTGCTCTTACTGTATTAAGCACAATATAAATAAAGGTGACTTGACTTGACAGACCTTTATTTAAAAAAACAAACAAACATTTTTTTGCCATATATGACCCTGGACCACAAAACCAGTCTTAAATAGCACTGGTATATTCGTATTTTTTGTAAATATATCAAAACTTTTTTTTTTTTTTGATTAGTAATATGCATTGCTAAGAACTTCCTCAGATTACCCTCAGATTACAGATTTTCAAGTAGTTGTATCTCAGCCAAATAACTATCCTAAAAAACCATACATCAGTAGATCAATAGAAAGCTTATTCATTCAGCTTTTAGTTGATGTATAAATCTCAATTTCAAAGAAAAATTTTTGTGGTCCAGGGTCACATGTGGACATTACACCGACATATGTAATTTCTGACATAGTAACAGAAACATGCATTTTTTTGTAATGCTGCCTTGAAGCTACAGCATTTGTATTGCGATTTTTGTAATTTTGCTTTAACACCTTTGTATATATCTTTAAATGTTTGTTAAACATTAAATACATTGAACTTAATCACGAATAATTCATTGGATCCTATCTGTGTCACTAATTCGAAATTATAGGCACAATACAAAACTATAGCTCGTTTATCTCTCATTCTTTATCAATATTTAAAAAAAATGAAAAGAAATAAAGAAAGAAAATAAAGTGCTTGACGTCCCTTTAACCACAGCAATATTCCTACTCAAATAAAATCAATACACAAATTAAAGATTTAATTTAACTACTGCACATACAGACGTTTTACAAAGTAAACACCTTATTTAATGGACAACAGTCCAATAATGATACAAACATTCACAAATAATGTGGAAAGCTTTGAAATCTGTTCTGTAGAAAATTCCATGTGACGAATCTGTGGCCGTCCAACACCTGCAGGAATATCAGGTAAAACTATTTGCGTGCACGCGCATATCCCCAGATAACATGATCCCCAGTTGATCCATAACAGCGGAAATAAAGGAAGGAAAATAATGTCCATTTCGTGAGAAGAAGCTGAAGCAACTTTGCCGAAATCGAAAGCTAACGCAACTTCTCTGCTGAAATCAAAGGCTGGACACGAGGAAAGTTCACAAACGTTCAAACCATCATCATATCCCGGAGTGGCAGCCGGTGAGAACTTTAATTTCGATTCAGTAAACGAAAGGATGTGGCTGTTGTAGCAGCAGATGCCGAGTGAGTTTCGTAAAACAACAAAAATGTCGGCACGGAGAGATTCCGTGCCTATACTGTGTTTATCTCAGTAGTGTAGCCAGAAAAGAGATTCTGGGTGTGCCACAAAAAACCCGACTCTGCGTATTACTGTGCCCCTTGATTACAAGTTATTCACAAGTGCATATGCATTCATTACTAACATAAGATGTATTGGTATGGATTCCATATTAGTGTACACGTGTGTTTCATATATATATATATACATATATATATTGAACATCCAATAGCATACATGTATATGTGAGTCATTTCTTGGTGTATATGCACGTGTTTTATGTATGTATTGATTAGCAAAGTTTGATTAAAATCCTACGTGGCGCCTCATATTTAGTCGCATAACATGCATCGCATAATAAAAGTTTTTTATCAACATTTATAAAATATCGCTAAAGTTTTTTCGCAAATCTGTAACGGAAACACACCTACAGACTGATGGTGTGTTAGAATATTCATATTTAAGATAAAATTCCTGTTTAGAAATTATTTGACAGGTCATGATATTCCTTTTACACACAGATAATTGAATATTAAGTTGTTTATACACAAATATTAAAAGAGCCTTTCACAAAAAAAGAGACAAACAAACAAATGTGTATTCTGAATAAATGTAAATAAATAATTTTGTGTTTAGCAGTTAACTGAGGAGTGAAGATCTTCTGTAAGGTGGAGATATGGCTGAAATCAAGGTAAGTTAAATTCTTAGTTTATGAGCTTTCTATGGAAAAGTAATGATTTAATGGAAATTAAACATTTTTAAAAGATAAATACTGATTTATTTATTTTAAGTGGTCCTAGCACCAAAGGTTTTGACAAAAGATTCAAGGTGGACTTTGCTGCAAAAACCACTATTTTTATACGTTTCTATCACCTAATAATCCACATGAACCACTGGTGCTTTGACCCTGATGAATGCATTATTCAACGATTTCACAATTATTGCTTTTTGATTGCATATTGTATGAAGATATGCACTCTCTGCTACCTGCAACTGACACAAATCATGCACATTGCTAACTGAGACAAGACGCTTTGGTCACCTTTATTCATTTAACCACCTGTCACGGGTGAAGAACCACAGGACAGAGACTCAAAATTTTTAGCCCCGGAGGGTGGATTTTATTTAACAGAGTGCAGAAAGAATAAAGGAATACGGGGAAGGGAAGCGGTGAAATGGCGTGCTCTCAGTCTCTCTCGTGCTCCGTGTGGGTCCGGTGAACGGTGTGCGGATCAGTCTTCAGCTGCTGTCTAGGGGGCAGAGGGAGAAAAAACATTAGTGTGTGTCTTTCTCGGAGAAGGCTTCTCACATTGAGCCGGCGCCTCACTGCTTATGAGGACGCCGGCTGATGAGGCGCAGCTGAGACTGATCCGGCTGTGATGAGCGTGAGCGGGCGGTGCTCGTTGGTTTCCAGGGCGACGCTGATATCTTCTCGGGATGCTCGTCACACTCCACAGCGTCTTGCCTCTACTGGCAACCCTTGTCAGCGAAGCGTGCAAGTGGCGACTACAAGTGACATCACTTGCAGGAGCACAAGTGTCTGAGAGGGCAAGTGCATGTCTGCAGCCACACCCTGTTCACTAGGGCTCTTACTAATGATTATATTAATAACAGACTAATCTGTTATTTGTAAGAACATGTTTTAAACATTACAACACAGACTACATAACACAAATGTCCAAAAGAACAGAATAATGTGTTTTAATTACCCAGAACTGACTGGTTGTAGAGGAGCAGAGAGTTCCTTTTATGTTTGTAAGTTAGGATTTTTACTGCTTTAGTATTTTTATATTTTTAGTATTTATTTTAGAAGTATTTTCCCCAATCTTTGAAAAAAAAAAAAAATCTATATCAATCTGCTAAAAGCTAGCAGCTAATAAAGCTGTTGTGTAGTCAGTGTATTCCTAAACTGTGTGTATAACTTTAAAGGGGTAGTTCACCAAAAATGAAAATCTGCAATCATTTACTCATCCTCAAGTTGTCCCAAACCTTAATGAGTTTCTTTCTTCTGTTAAAAACACACAAATGCACAAAAGATATCTGGAAGAATGTGTCTAGGACTGTTTGGTTACCAGCATTCTTCCAGATATCTTCTTTTGAACACAAGGAGCATTATAAAAGGTTTATTTATTTTTATTGATAGTTAAGGATTTGTTGAACATTGTGGGCTCATCAGTAATATTTACTCATTCATAAATCTGATGAATAATCTATTAAGTTTATTAAATGTTTTCCTGAAGGTGCATCACCATCACAGCGACTCTGACTCCAGTGATGACAGCTTTGTTTCATATCACAGCATTGATCCTCCTCCTACTTTTAAACGTGAGTCTGTAAATTGCATTATGACCTTTTCAACCACATTTTTTGTGTGTGTGTGTGTTCAAAGTAAGCAGCAGCTAATAACACAAATAACAACACATTAAACCAAGTTATTTATATTGTCTTATTATTATAATTGTTGAAAATGCTTACTATCAAATACAGGTGATGGGAGTCGACCAGTATGGAAGCGGTAAGATTTTCTTCCTTAATCTGTATTAGCCAACTAAACAACACTATCATGTTGACAAATCAGCAACATTTAGAAAAACATAGTAAAATACATACTCCTACAGGCACGGTAGCTTAATAGATAGCTGATGGAAATCATAACATTTATTATTGCTATAATCAAATCTCTTTTGCAGACCACGTCGTAATGCCACCCTTATTAATCCAGGTCCTCCAGCACTTTACCAACTGAAAACGGAAAGAACATATATTGCTAATATCAGACGATGGACATATGGAAGTAGAGACACAAACAAGGAGAACAAAGTCATACTGCTGGTGGGCGAAACCGGCGCTGGAAAAACCACCATGGTCAACACCATGATCAATTACTTGCTGGGAGTGAAGTTTAAGCATAATGAGTGGTATGAAACCCAATATCTCTGACCATCATTGACATTCCAGGATATGCAGATACTGAAGGTTTCAAGAGAGAACGAGAGGTTTCTGAAGATCTGATCAAATTATTTTCAGATGGGATTGATTATATCGATGCAGTCTGTTTTGTGATGAAGGCATCTCAGAATCGACTCTCTGGAAAAGAGAATTACATATTTCACTCTGTTCTGTCTCTGTTTGGTAGAGATATAGAGAACAACATAGTGTTCATCATAACACACTCAGATGGAGGAGATCCAGTGGATGCTCTTAATGCCATTAACACAGCACAGATCCACTGCAGGAGAGATGAGAGAAAAAAACCTGTTCACTTCTTATTCAACAACCAGCAGAAAGAGAAAAGAGGACATGCTTACAAATCAGAATGGAAAATCGGAAAGAAAAGCATAAAAAAATTTTTGACCCTCCTGTCAGAAAACAACAGAAAAAGTCTTCAGATGACAGCAGATGTTCTGAAACAGCCAAAACAACTTGAGGCCTGTATCTTTAATCAAATGGACCGTATCACTGAGAAAGAGTTCAAATTGAAAGAACTGACGGAAATAATGTTAGCGATAAGTCCGAACAAAGACAAGATTGACAAATCTGACAGCTTTAAATTTAGAGTGAATAAAACAGTCAAAGAAAAAACTCGGATTATAAATGAATCATGGCGGAGCAAAAATGCAACCTACTGCACCCGATGTGAGGAAAACTGTCATTTGAGGGGCTACTGGTGGGTCTCTTTCGGTAATCTTAAGGGATGTGATGTCATGGAACAAAACTACTGCACTGTGTGTACAGGGAAATGTCATTACAGTGAACATAAGAAAGAGAACCAAAAATATGTAATAACGACAAAGCAAGGTGAAATGTCATTCAATGATCTTAAACAGATGTGTAAATGCACCAGTGACCAGCCTGAAAAAATAGAAGAAAAACTAAACAGTGATCTGCAGGAGATTAAAACACAAAAGTCCATCCTGCTAAATGAAGCATACATGACCATCATGAATCGGTCTAAGATCCCATTAAAATCAGACAGCTATTTGACTCCTCAAGATCTAGATTTCTTCATTCCCAGACTGGTGCAAGAGGGAGAAAAGGAAAGGGTGAATGACCTCCATTATGTGAGGAGATCTGTAGAAATGCAGAGAAACAGATTGGAAAACCAGAGTTTGCTGGGGCGGGCATGGGATTATGTCACCAATTAACCAAGTGACAAAACAAACAAAAACATTTAATTAGCATATTAAATAATTAAAACATACGTAAGCGTAAGTGAGATCATGTAGGCCTATGCTAAGTGTTGGGCAAGTTACTTCCAAAATGTAATACATCATATATTACTTATTACTGTATTTTAAAACTAATTAGTTACATTACAATATTACCGTTTCTAAATTGTAATCAGAGGTGGAAAGTAACAAATTACATTTATTTGCGTTACTGTAATTGAGTAGCCTTTTTGTGTACTTCTACTTTTTAAAGTGATTGTTAAAATCTGTAATTTTACTTTTACTCAAGTATAGTTTGTTTGAAGTATTGTACATTGTAAAACGTGTAAAAAAAAAAAAAAAAAAGAATCGCTCCCTGAAATCTACTGCAGTAAATAATGGGCAGGAAAACAACCTGGGGCTAAAATCACAAGAAAGATGCAGATGGACAAGCGTTATGGTGCAGACCCAGCTGAAAACGAAACCCCGTCATATTCTGCTGAAGTTGAACTTGAAGAAAATGAAGTGAACCCCTTGCCATGTTTATGCTCTGTTATGCAGTGCAAGCTGCATATATTATATTGCCAAAAAAAAAACAAAAAAAAAAAACACTCCAACTGTAACACCCCGTTGGACTGTTTATGTTGGTTCTCTCTGCTGTGCCCATATTTGGTTCTTCCTGCCCTCGTTGTGTCCTAATTAGTTAACTATATATATTAAAAGTATATATATTTTACATTTCATATAGTAAATCAGTATCACACGGAGAGAAACATTTTTTTGTTCTCCAAAAATCACCATGATTACATAAAGATTACATATGAGCATTCAACATTTTATGTCTTATATCAAAACAGTATTTCTACATTTGTAACGGCAAGTTAAATGCATTCATGTCCTGCATTAAATAGTGTGTAAATACATCTAAATGCCATGATGAAGCTTCTGTGTTTCCTCTGCATTGCAAAGATGAATTTTGTTGATACTGATTTAATTTGCCTTGTAACAGCCCAAATGTTTTATTATTCTAAATAACGGATTACTTTAATTAAAAACAACTAGTTTGAGATTTATAGGCCTCTCCCAGGAGTGTCAAGTTCAGTTCCTTATAGTTCCAACCCTGCTCCAACTCATATACCATGTTGTTTTCAAATAACCACACTATTAAATTCAGAAATAATACTGGTTAAAAAAAAAAAAAAAAAAAAAAAAAAAAAAACAATATTATAATGAACAAACAATACACATTAGCTAGCCTATAGGCTATTTAGGTCTCTACTCCACAACAAGTCCTTTAAATTCAGAGCAGAACAAGAATGAAAAAATTAAGTTTCTAAACAAGCCAAAACAAATTTAAATTTAAAGCAAAACAGTGTTGTTATCACACAGCTCACATCTCATTCGGCACGAATCCATGTTTCCATATTTGCGTTGTATTTGAATGCGAAAGTATTATTTTTGATGTAAACCAGGCTTTGTGCTTAACATGCTTTTCACTAAATAAATAAATAAAAATCATCGTCTTCTAATCCGATTGTACAACGGACTATTTAAATTAACCAGTGTAGCTATATGTTTGGTTGACTGTTTTGTTCTGATAATGATGAGGCTGCAACTTTTGCAATGCTGCATGTGTGTGGGTGAGGCACCGGCATGATCAGACAGGGAAAACATAAAATACAAGTCATTTTGGGTCATAGAGATCATTCAAAACTGCAATGGGTTTACTTTTATTTTAGGATGCACCTTTTTCATCTCAGTTTTTTTTTCATCAACTTGTTTGTAGCCACACAAAAATGAACCAAACTCAGCAGCATGCGTCACTCAGTATTTTTCTTTCATTTTGTTAATTTGTTATGTAAGTCAAATATATTTTGCGTATTCATTCCTTTTATATATAGACTATGATTTAATAAAACAGATTATTTTTAGTTAAACTTAATTTCTGTTGCTTGTCCCTGCAGCTCTCTCTGTTAACTTAGTGTTAGTGGCACCAGTCCAGGTGTTTCTTCAGTTACTCGTGCTATTTCTCCATGTTGAAAGGGCTGTTTGTCTTCATGAATAAGAGATACAAGGGAATGTTTATAGAAACTCAAGGTTTATGGGATGTTGTTGTGAATCAGTTTGGTATAACAGTACTTGTTGGATTTGTGTTCTCCAGACGAAGTCTGAGCATTGAGACATACGCAACTAAGACTATTCAATAAACTCTGCTCCTTTTTATCATCATTAATTCGTCTCCTGCTTCTGCTCTTCACTTTCATTGGCTTTTTCCTCAGTCAGCTTCTTGGCTGATAGAAGACTGTTAATAGTGTTTTGGGTATTTTGGGTACCAGACAAGACCTCCTGTTAACAGGGTTTGGGTATTAGACTATTCTGCTGACGAGTTGTTCTGATACTGGACAAACTGATATTTTCTGACGGGATCTGGATCTTAATTGTCTAGGCATGGAGACCGCGATCTAACACAGTTGTTTCAATTTTGAGTTAAAATATGTTGTTGTAACTTGTGTTACTGAGATGGTAACAAGTAACTATTTTACACAAATTTTATTATTAGCCTAATGCGTTATATTATTGCGTAACAGCAAAATGTAAAGGAAAGGAAGGGAAAGGATGTGACGTGTAGCCAAGTATGGTGACCCATACTCAGAATTTGTACTCTGCATTTAACCCATCCAAGCACACACACAGTGCCTTGCTCAAGGGACTCACCTCAGTTGTGGTATTGAGGGTGGAGAGAGCGCTGGTTATTCACTCCCTCCACCTTCAATCCCTGCCGGACCTGGGACTCGAACCCGGTTACAGGCCTGACTCCCTAACCATTAGGCCACAGCTGCCCCCAAAATGAGGTATACTACATTACTGTAATGCATTACTGCCAACACTGTGTATACTTTTAATATTTTCAGTCTTTATTCTTTTCATGTTGTGTAACATACAATCATGGTTTTATATGCAAGGCTGAACTACCTCCTATGTTTCTGTTAAAGAAGTGATAAACAAGCACATCTGGGACATATGTCAATGCTGGGGCAGGCAGAGAGGGAGATATACAATATGTAGTTGTGTTTTCTATTTTCTGGGCTATTTTTGCCGCTTCTGATCCGACACATGACTAGAAAGCGACATTAATAAAAGACTCATCATCTTCACCCTGGACTCCCTGACTCTTCATTCCTGATGCTTCCTCATTCAGGATCTAACATTATTAGCATCAGAAACAGGATCCAACCTGTGTTCTCTGGCTGCTGCATATTGTTTTGTGCTAGAGGCAGTTTTCTAGAGGCAGATAAGGCAGAGGACTTTGTCTGAAAAGGAACCATGTCGGCACGTAAGGAGGCAGAGACCTCATCAGCATGTGACTATTTTAGACGCATAGAACCTGTAAACCTCATCTCAACATTGTAGTATTCAATGAAAAGCAGACAATTGAAAGGAATCATGGACAGGCAACAAAAGAAAGAACTGAAAGCAACCCATGATGGGGAAATTTAAAACCAGCAAAAGACTAATGATTCACGAACAGGGCAACTGAGAGTTTTAAATGGAAAGCTCAAAAGTTTGGAGAAGCTAAAGGAAATGAACAAGCATCTCATATGTAACGCTGAGTGAGAGCGACATCGGGTGGTGAGCAGACCGCAGGTCACCGACCAGATTCATAACATAGCCCCCCCCCCCAAAGAGCGGCTTCCAGACGCTCCAACAGAACAACAGTCCAGGGGAGCGGTGGGGTGGGAGCGAGACAGGTCGAGGGCTGGAGGACCAGGTCCATGCGGAGGACCCGGTGATTGAGGCAGGACCGGCAGAGCAGGAACCCTCCAGGGCGGAGCCGGAGGCAGAGCAGGAAGCGCAGGAGCCCTCCAAGGCAGAGCAGGAGGCACGGGAGCCCTCCAGGGCAGAGCAGGAGGCGCAGAAACCCTCCAAGGCGGAGCAGGAGGCACGGGAGCCCTCCAGGGCAGAGCAGGAGGCGCGGAAACCCTCCAGCGCGGAGCAGGAGGCGCAGCAGGAGGCGCGGGAGCCCTCCAGGGCGGAGCAAGAAGCGCAGGAGCCCTCCAGGGCGGAGCAGGAGGTGCAGGGGCCCTCCAGGGCGGAGCAGGAGGCGCAGGGGCCCTCCAGGGCAGAGCCGGAGGCAGAGCAGGAGGCGCCGGGGCCCTCCAGGGCGGAGCAGGAGGCGCAGGAGCCTTCCAGGGTGAAGCAGGAGGTGCAGGAGCCCTCCAGGGCGGAGCAGGAGGCCCAGCAGGAGGCGCAGGAGCCCTCCAGGGCAGAGCAGGAACCCGCGTCATGGACTGGGACCTGGGGAGAGCAGGGACAGAGGAGGCAGACAGAATAAAGAGAGAAGCAGAGAGTTCAAAAGTTAACGCAGCCTCTCTATGAGGTTCTACAGCGGGCACTGACACCTCAGGAGGCATTAGCGCAGCTTCTCTGACTGGAGAGGCCTTTGGAGCTGACTCGTGGTCAGACGGGACCTCTGGAGCTGACTTGAGACCAGACGTGACCTCAGGGCCAGACTTGTGAACGGACGTGACCTCTGGAGCAGACCTGTAATCAGACGGGGCCTCTGGAGCAGACTTGAGACCAGACGGGACCTCAGGGCCAGACTTGTGAACGGACGTGACCTCTGGAGCAGACCTGTAATCAGACGGGGCCTCTGGAGCAGACTTGAGACCAGACGGGATCTTAGGGGCAGACTTGTGAACAGATGTGACCTCAGGGGCAGACTTGTGAACAGACGTGACCTCAGGGGCAGACTTGTGAACAGATGTGACCTCAGGAGCACAGTGTGCAGCCCACACACACCAAATGGCAACCGCCATTAAGGGAAGAGCAGTGGCGGGTGGCAGGACCTCTTTAATGGTGGATTTTCAAGGTGTTGATGCCACTGGGATGTTTGCTGCCCTCATTGACACTAGTGGTGTGTCCAGCACGCTGGCCATCATGATAGGCCGTGACCTTGGGATGTCAGACGAGACATGGCGAAGCTCTGGAAGGTCAGACGAGACTTTGGAACAGCAGCAATAACTTCACTTGGCTCATGAAGATCAGCTGTGGCTTGACTTGGTTCGTGGAGACCGGCTGTGGCTTGGCCTGGCTTGTGAAAACCAGTAGTGAACTGACTTGACTCTTGGAGATCAGCAGTGACTTGACTTGGCCCGTGAAGATCAGCGGTGACTTGACCTGGCTCATGGAGGTCAGCGGTAACTTGACTTGGCTCATGGAGATCAATAGTGACTTGACTTGGCTCATGGAGATTAGTAGTGACCTGACTTGGCTCGTGAAGATCAGCAATGACTTGACTTGGCTCGTGAAGGTCAATAGTGACTTGACTTCACTCATGGAGCGCGCATGAGCGCGCTCCGGCGCGGCCGCCATTTGACGAGCGGGTTGCGCAACCAGCATTACCGCGATGTCGTGCTCCTCATCCGCGACACCCACAGTAAACAATGAGCCCACAGTCTCCAAAGCAAAGTCCATAAATTTTGCGAGTGATGAACGCGGACCCTCGCGTTTGAGTCTCGCCTTCAAAGGCTCATTTATGCCATCACAGAAAATCTCTATAACTATACAGTCCGGGAGGGTGGAATAATTAGTAATAGCCAGAAACTCACAGATGTATTGCTCAAGTGTGCGTGGTCCTTGTTTAATCCTGAATAGAGTCTTGTCTGTGTCCATATCTGTCGACTGTCCGGGGGTGAAGCTGCTGGATCCCGTTGTGACGGAGTATTCTGTAACGTTGAGTGAGAGACGAGAGGATCTATTTGCGAGCTTTTATTAAATCGACAAGACAAAGGCATGGTCAGGCAGGCAGGGTCAAACAGTAGCAAACAGGCGTATATGGAGTAAAACACAAGAACAGTCCGTAAGGCAGGCGTGGGTCAATCAGCGGCGAACATTATCCGTAAAGGAACGAGACAAGAGAATAATCAAAGCAACGAGCTAGAGTCCAGTAGGCAGGCGGCGAGACAGACGAGACGAGATGGCCAGGCGAGGTAACTAAACACAGGGAAACTAGGAAACTAGGGAACAAGGGAACAGGGAGCTAGGAACGATAACAAAGGAAATCACAACAACAATACTGGTGAGCGGACCGCAGGTAACTGACCAGATTCGTAACATCATGCTTAAAACCTAAAGTCTAAAAGCCTGTACCCAAAACTTTCTGGGCCTGAGTTTGTTGATCCACAGAGCAATTCTGACATACACACAGATGATAATTCTCAGTGGACTGAGCGATCCTCCAGGCAAAAGTAAAAAAGTTGCTAAGGCCAGTATATGTTGTACAGAAAACACAGAAGAAGGACTGGGTGAGTGAAGACAAATGACCACAAGAAATAGAAAGAAAACCTTACTTAAATACAAACCATTACAGCCAGATCAGATAGTTAGCACATATGATGACCCTTATTTGTGGCAAGGAAACACCACTGACTCTGTCACAGGCTTATGGTGATCTTAAGTTTGAAATGGAAACTGTGCCCTAACTGGCTGCAAGCAACAAAGCTAACCCACAACAGAATATATTCAGAGCTGAATCAGATGAATGCTATCCCTCCATGCCCTGGAAGGAACATTAATTGTGACTGACCACCATCCTGATGGTTTTTACGCTACAGCTTTAATTGACAGGTTCAAAAATTGATTGCTTAATTGGCATGGGGCTGAAATTATGGTAATACCTCATACTAATCATTCTGCTACTTTCTGTTACACAGGAGAGACTATTGGAGTGGGTAGTGCTACGGGTAAAGCTGCTATGCTGAGAAAACCACACCTGTTGTGATAACCATTGAAGGTTCGGATGTATTGGCAGCAGTATGGGTAGGGCCAGTCTCACTGCCTCTACTTGGCCTTGATGGTTGTTCTGCTCGCTTAATAAACAAACTCCAGGTGGTCCAAAATGCAGCAGCTAGAGTTCTTACTAGAACCAAAAAGTATGATCATATTAGCCCGGTTCTGTCTACACTGCATTGGCTCCCTATTAAACATCGTATAGATTTTAAAATCTTGCTAATTACTTATAAAGCCCTGAATGGTTTAGCTCCCCAGTACCTGAGTGAGCTCTTATCGCATTATAGTCCCTCACGTCCGCTGTGTTCTCAAAACTCTGGCAACTTGATAATACCGAGAATATCAAAATCAACCGCGGGCGGCAGATCTTTTTCTTATTTAGCACCCAAACTCTGGAACAATCTACCCTACAATGTTCGGGACGCAGACACACTCTGTCAGTTTAAATCTAGATTAAAGACCCATCTCTTTAACCTTGCTTACACATAACAAATCCACATTCTTATAATTCAAATCCGTTAAAGGATTGTTAGGCTGCATTAATTAGGTCAACCGGAACCGGCAACACTTCCCATAACACCCGATGTACTCTGTGCATCGTCAGAAGAATGGCATCTACACTAATATTAGTCTGTTTCTCTCTTATTCCGAGGTCACATTAACCACCAGATCCAGTCCGTATCCAGATCAGATGGTCACTGCAGTCCCCCGGATCCAGTCCGAACCCAGCCCAGACGGTGGATCAGCACCTAGAGACGACCTCTACAGCCCTGAATGTCAGCGGAGTCCACATCAACTAGATGAGCCCCAGAGACGGATCCACATTAAAGACCACATCACCTAGACGGCTGTCGGCACAAGACCACGGGAACTTTGGCCAGAGGAGAACTGGCCCCCCGACTGAGCCTGGTTTCTCCCAAGGTTTTTTTCTCCATTCGTCACCGATGGAGTTTTGGTTCCTTGCCGCTGTCGCCTCTGGCTTGCTTAGTTGGGGACACTTTCTCTTAACACAATATTGAATTTTATTTTATTGTTTTTGATTAACTACCTTTACCTATAATGTGAGTGTTTAATGTTGCCTTTGGCATTGTTGATGTACTGTTTCCTATTTAATACTGTACAGCCGCCTTGTCACAATTCTGTATTGTTAAAGGCGGTATATAAATAAAGGTGACTTGACTTGACTTGACCTTGACATACTGTTTAGACTACCAGGCAGTCTGCAGCTGCATGGAAATGAATTAACCTGGGTGAGACAGATCACCTCAGTTGAGGAAAACACTGTTACTGAGGGGAGTGTTCTGCAGTTGACTACAGAAAGGTCAGCAAATATGACACTCCTACAGACAATTAGTAGCCGACCCTTCTATTATTTCCTCCTGTGTACCAGGTGATGCTACAGTTTTTCTGTAAAAGGTATATCCAATGGCAGTGCCCCTTTATGAATCCTGTCAGGATTGGTTATATTAATAGTCCCACAGTTTACCATTTAAAACAACATTAGACAACTGGGACAGACCATTATCTATAGTTCAGTGTGTGAACAACATTTTGATCTGAATTACTGATGAGAATACACATGACAAACATAGAAGCATTGCTCGACTTGTTGCATGCTGATGGCCACGTAGTTTGTCAAAACAAAGCTCAATATACAAAGACTTCATTTGTTCTTTTTTCTGAGACAAGTGATATTAGCACAAGTCTAAGACACATTGATTTGAAGTAGCAGACATAAACCTCATGTATGCCAACCTCAATCTGACGCTGTTTGGGCCTAAATGGGAAGGGCCATACCAAATTCTACTAATCACACCAATAGCAGTTAAAGTGCAGAGTAATACCAATTTAATACACTGTCCAGTCGACCCAGTCTCTAACCTAAAACTAACATAACCATACAAATCACCAACAGGAGTTATTTGTACAGAACATCAATTTCTGTGATTTTTGTGCCCTAACATGAAATTTTTACTATGTTTTTTTTAAAGTAAATTAGTATCACACAGTGATAACTGCCCATTAAGGAGATTGTATGACATGTAAGAAGCTTCAAAGAGTTATGACAAAGTTACACAATCTGCCGAAGGAAATATATATCAGTGCGGGCAAGGGAAGGATTTATTTGATGGCCTTTTAGGAGGATAGGGCAGTTTGATTTTAGTGTTTGCGCCTGTTTTGTTTATATTGCTCTTCTTGTGTCTTTTTGCATGCATTGCCTCCTGTACTCAGCAGCAGATAAAGTACTGGAAGTCAAGCTGAGATATCTGCATGGGTATAAAAACTGGACATGAAAATATATGAGACACTGCATTTTCGCATTCTGTACAGTCACATCTCATCACAGTGACATCATAATGAGAATAGAGTGTTAATTTGTTAATCACTTAACTGTTTTATGAAAACAGTCAAAGACACATTCTCCTAACTGACGCTGGTATGACAGAAAAGGCCTGTTCTTTCAAAGAACAGGTGGAAGGGAAAAATAGTGACTGGCCATCCAAACTTTTCAATGTATTTGATGATGATAATAAAAATCTGCTTGCATTTAATCAGTATGATCGATGCAAGCATTTAATATTACTTTAAATGCAAGCATTTAATATTACTTTTAATATTTTCAGTCTTTATTCTTCTCATACTGTGTAACACACAATCGTAGTTTTTTTATGCAAGGTTGAACTCCCTCCTGTGTTTCTGTTAAGAACTGATAAACAAATACATAATCACCCAGGAACTGGGACATATGCCAATGCTTTGGCAGGCAGAAAGGGAGATACAGTATATGTAGCTGTGATTTCTGTGTTCTGGGCCATTTTGCCACTTCTGATCTGACACTTGACTAGTAAGTGACATTAATAAAAGACACTTCATCTCAGTCCCAGACTCCCTGACTCTTCATTCCTAATGCTACATCATTCAGGATCTAACAGTGTTTATACTGTGTGTTGAATTCTTCAGTTAATTGTGTAGAACCATGACTGCAGTGGAAATTGTTTAGTTTAAGACATGTAATGTCTTAAATTCACCAGAAGACTGATATTTTAGCTCCTGTTTATTTTCTATGCTAATTATGCTTTGTTCTTTGGATCCCTTATTTATTTTTTTGTGTATTTTCTTGTTGTATTTTAAGTTGAGCAATAAGAAAAGAGAGGAAAACACTCCAGCACAGTAGATGGCGCTATGAGCCTAGAACCATTAGTTGCAAATCGATTTCTTGAATTTGATGAACCAGTATCGATTCTTTATTCTCAAGAACTGACAGTTTACAGGTCCTTCTAAAAAAATTAGCATATTGTGATAAAGTTCATTATTTTCTGTAATGTACTGATAAACATTAGACTTTCATATATTTTAGATTCATTACACACAACTGAAGTAGTTCAAGCCTTTTATTGTTTTAATATTGATGATTTTGGCATACAGCTCATGAAAACCCAAAATTCCTATCTCAAAAAATTAGCATATCATGAAAAGGTTCTCTAAACGAGCTATTAACCTAATCATCTGAATCAACTAATTAACTCTAAACACCTGCAAAAGATTCCTGAGGCTTTTAAAAACTCCCAGCCTGGTTCATTACTCAAAACCGCAACCATGGGTAAGACTGCCGACCTGACTGCTGTCCAGAAGGCCATCATTGACACCCTCAAGCAAGAGGGTAAGACACAGAAAGAAATTTCTGAACGAATAGGCTGTTCCCAGAGTGCTGTATCAAGGCACCTCAGTGGGAAGTCTGTGGGAAGGAAAAAGTGTGGCAGAAAACGCTGCACAACGAGAAGAGGTGACCGGACCCTGAGGAAGATTGGGGAGAAGGACCGATTCCAGACCTTGGGGGACCTGCGGAAGCAGTGGACTGAGTCTGGAGTAGAAACATCCAGAGCCACCGTGTACAGGCGTGTGCAGGAAATGGGCTACAGGTGCCGCATTCCCCAGGTCAAGCCACTTTTGAACCAGAAACAGCGGCAGAAGCGCCTGACCTGGGCTACAGAGAAGCAGCACTGGACTGTTGCTCAGTGGTCCAAAGTACTTTTTTCGGATGAAAGCAAATTTTGGAGGAAGACTGGGGAGAGGGAAATGCCAAAATGCCTGAAGTCCAGTGTCAAGTACCCACAGTCAGTGATGGTCTGGGGTGCCGTATCAGCTGCGGTCAATGCAGCTAGCTATCAGGAGATTTTGGAGCACTTCATGCTTCCATCTGCTGAAAAGCTTTATGGAGATGAAGATTTCATTTTTCAGCACGACCTAGCACCTGCTCACAGTGCCAAAACCACTGGTAAATGGTTTACTGACCATGGTATTACTGTGCTCAATTGGCCTGCCAACTCTCCTGACCTGAACCCCATAGAGAATCTGTGGGATATTGTGAAGAGAAAGTTGAGAGACGCAAGACCCAACACTCTGGATGAGCTTAAGGCCGCTATCGAAGCATCCTGGGCCTCCATAACACCTCAGCAGTGCCACAGGCTGATTGCCTCCATGCCACGCCGCATTGAAGCAGTCATTTCTGCAAAAGGATTCCCGACCAAGTATTGAGTGCATAACTGAACATAATTATTTGAAGGTTGACTTTTTTTGTATTAAAAACACTTTTCTTTTATTGGTCGGATGAAATATGCTAATTTTTTGAGATAGGAATTTTGGGTTTTCATGAGCTGTATGCCAAAATCATCAATATTAAAACAATAAAAGGCTTGAACTACTTCAGTTGTGTGTAATGAATCTTAAATATATGAAAGTCTAATGTTTATCAGTACATTACAGAAAATAATGAACTTTATCACAATATGCTAATTTTTTGAGAAGGACCTGTAAATGTATTTATGAACCGTACAAATGTCTCATCATTTCTCAGTGTATGATGTGGATAGATGTCAGTAAATCAGCTTGGAAACAATGTGTCACGTTTACTTAAGAAAAGCCATTCAGTGACTATAAACTCGAAAGTTAGCAAGAAAAATGAAGAAAAACTCTAGAAAGGAGCCTTTTGCTAAATATGTGCATGAGGCCAACATATTAGATTAGATTTTAGTTGCATTATGGAAGTGCAGTATAGACACACACCTTATGTACAGTATGTACACACCATAAATCACGCTATTACTGTTGCATAGGACTTTTCATCCCATTTTGCAACAGGATACACACACGACAGTGGTCAACCATGTGATAGCAAACAAAAAAGCATGGCTTCAAGCACGTATAGCATGGCAAATAATTAACTGCACTTGAAGAAAATTAAAAATGAAACACCCAAAACTGTAAATGTTGCCTTAAGAAAGATGAACTGTATGTTAATACATGAAATTCCAGAGTGAACGTCAAATGGCGTCACGTGTTAATGTATAAGCGTGTGCCATTAATCGATTGACGCACTATAACGTAAAACAGGAACATGAAAGGTATATTCAAAAAGCAACTCATGTAAACACCTTAATCATAATATTTTCTTATTCAGAATATGGTAAATAATTAGATTATTGATGTCCATGTAAGCATAGTCACTGACATACTGTACACTTTCATCCAAATTAATTCACATCAAATTAAACAAAGATAGAAAACGAATTGCAAGCTTGTGCAATCAAAATCGAAATTTGTTTTAATACCCAGTGCTACAATTAAACATCGTCTTTTTTCTATTATACACACGCACACAATATGTATTGATATGTAATAAAATTCAAATAAATGTATAAAAATAATAATAATTTTTACAAATGAAAATATAATAAAAATAACTTTAGTGACTTCCAAACTCTTAAATATGAGCTATAGCATTTGCTTTGTTTTCTCTCTGACATTTCAGGAAACAGTCACAACTAACTAGTTAATTTCTCCAGTGATCCTCATACCATGGTAATTAAGCACCGAGTGACGTTGTTTACGGGAAATGTGTTTTCACTTCATTCCTATGGAAGTGTAGTTTGGGATTGACAGCAGAGTGGGGAAAACAACAGAAGTGTCAAAATGGAGAAATACAGATTTTATGCAAATAAGAAGAGAAAAAAAAAAATGGACTGCAGCAAAATCACTGTGAGGTTCAGACAGGCTACTGATTTCTCTCTTGAGTATTTCCAAATTACATCCACTGTAGAAACATAATTTACAAATTATGTTTTTTATTATAAGAACTGCCTTAAGAAATGTAAAAGTTTGTTTACAGCTGTCCAAAAGAATCCATATGAAATTGAATAGAATAGAGATTAAAAAAAGAAATCACAAGCTTGTGAAGCAATATCTTATCAATATCTGCTTCGAACTTACTGATTGGAGTGTTTTTGAGGCTGCAGCTATTGATCTGGATGAGCTCACTGACACTGTGACATCCTACATCAGTTTCTGTGAGGACATGTGTGTACCCACCAGGACTTATTTAAAATTTAACAACGACAAACCTTGGTTCAGTGCAAAACTCAAACAGCTTCGCCAGGCCAAAGAGGACGCCTACAGGAGTGGGGACAAAGCCTTGTACAAACAGGCCAAATAACACACAAAGTTAAACTACTCAGGAAAGCTAAAAAAACAGCTTTCAAGAAATGACTCGAAATCAGTGTGGAACGGCCTGAAAGCCATCACCAGCTACAAGAGCCCATCCCCCAACACTGAGGCCAATCAACAACTGGCTGATGACCTGAATGAGTTCTACTGCAGGTTTGAAAAACAAAAGACTGGTCTGACACCCTACACCCACCCCGACTGTCCCACAACACAGCCATCAACACCATCCCCCTCCCTTCCCCCTACTGTTCTCAGCCTACCCTTAAAGGGGTCATCGGATGCTCATTTTCCACAAGTTTATATGATTTTTTAGGGTCTTAATGAAAAGTCTCTAATATACTTTGATTAAAAATTCTCAATGGTTTTGTAAAACAACACCCTTTTTACCTTGCCAAAATCAGCTCTGCAAAAATCATCTCATTCTAAGGGGTTGTTCCTTTAAATGTAATTCTCTCTGTGGAAAGACGGTCTTGTTTACATTAGCCGCATTTAGCTGCGTTTAGCAGCTAAACTTCCTAACTACCACGTTATAAGGTAAGGCGATCGCAAAGATTCATAAAAAACGCTTATACTCACTTATGCTGTAAGTGAAGCTGGATCATGAATGATTCGCGCGAACATAGATGCATTTATGTAGATCGGGAGGCGCATTCCCTTCACAAACAAACGTAATCCACTGCATCTTCAGCGGCTCAGATGTCGGGAGTAAATGACGACCACTATGTTCATTATTACATCCAGCAACACAACACCTCAATCGCTCAATCTTGTCAATTCTTGTCTAACTTACATCCCTGTTCTGGCATCAAAACATGTAAAGTTACTGGACTGTGACAGCTGGTCTAAGGTAAGAGCTCATGTCAATCAACTATTGTGTGAGCGGCATTGGGGGTGTGACGGCACAGCGACAGATTAATTAAAAATCACGGCATGGATTTTTATCATTATAGGGTAGGATTTGTACATACACTGCCAACACACATTAATGTTCAAACAACATGAAAAAGTGAACTTAGCATCCGATGACCCCTTTAAGATCTGTGAAGGTGATGTTTGCAAAGTCTTCAGAAAGCAGAAGATAAGGAAAGCCAAAGGCCCAGACGGTGTCTCTCCAGCCTGCCTTAAAGCCTGTGCTGTCCAGCTATCATCCATCTTCACACTGATCTTCAACAGATCCCTGGAGCTGTGTATAGTCTCATCCTGCTTCAAATGTTCCACCATCATCCCTGTACCCAAGAAACCAAAAATCACAGGACTTAATGACTACAGACCTGTTGCTTTAACATCTGTGGTCATGAAGTCATTCGAGAGACTGGTGTTGGCCTACTTGAAGGACATTACTGGACCCTTGCTGGACCCCCTGCAGTTTGCTTACTGAGCAAACAGGTCTGTGGATGATGCAGTCAATATGGGATTGCACTACATCCTTCAACATCTGGACAAACCAGGGACCTATGCAAGGATCTTTTTTGTGGACTTCAGCTCTGCTTATAACACCATCATTCCAGATATCCTTCAGAATAAACTGTCAATAGCTCTCTGTACCCACCTCCATCTGTCAGTGGATCACCAGCTTCCTGACAGACAGGCAGCAGCTAGTGAGGCTGGGAAAACTCACATCCGGCACCCGCACCATCAGCACTGGAGCTCCCCAGGGCTCCGTTCTCTCCCCACTGCTCTTCTCCCTCTACACAAATGACTGTACCTCTAAAGACCCCTCTGTCAAACTCCTGAAGTTTGCAGATGACACTACAGTCATCGGTCTCATCCGAGATGGCGACCAATCTGCTTACAGACAGGGAGTTGAGCAGCTGTCTCTCTGGTGCAGTCACAACAACCTGGAGCTCAACACACTCAAAACTGTGGAGATGACAGTGGACTTCCGGAAAAAGCCCCCTGCACTCCCCTCTCTCACCATCATGAACAGCACTGTGGCTGCAGTGGACTCATTCAAGTTCCTAGGAACAAACATCTCCCAGGACCTGAAGTGGGACATTCACATTGACTCCACTGTGAAAAAAGCCCAGAAGAGGTTGTACTTTCTTCGTCAACTGAAAAAGTTCAATATACCACAGGCACTGATGACACAGTTTTACTCAGCTGTCATTGAGTCAGTTCTGTGCTCTTCTATAACTGTCTGGTTTGGGGCAGCCAGTAAATCAGATATAAGAAGACTCCAACGGACTGTTAGGACAGCAGAAAGAATCATTGGTGTGCACCTGCCCAACCTTCAGGACTTATACATCTCCAGAGTGAAGAAACAGGCAGGAAACATCATCCAAGACCCTTCTCACCCTGGACACAACCTGTTTGCACTTCTCCCCTCAGGCAGACACTACAGATCCCTGAGCATTAGAACATCTATAAAAACAGCTTTTTCCCAAATGCCATCTCCAGCTTAAACAGATAAGAACCTGGGTTCTACAATTCATTCCTGTATTTCTTTCTCCATTTCTAATTATTGTCTCTTTCTGTAGTATTATTATGTAAATACTCATGCACATCTCTTATTTGTATAGCTGTATATAGAGAAAATAATGCACAAATCTGTACATAAATCATCTGTTCCAGATTCATACATTATTATTTATTTTTAAGTTTTTATTTTATTTAAATGTTGTATGTATGTATGTATGTATGTACCAGGAGCACCTTATCCTACACCTAATCCTACCCGATACTTTATTTAAACATTTAGATTAGTTCCTTCATTTTTATGTTTATTGAAAACAAATGCCTTTCTGATGTAAAATGAGATGTGAAAAGGCAGAAGAACGATTTCGGCAATCGGTGGACGCGAACTCGGGTCGTTCGCGTCAAAAAAAAAAAAGATTTTTTGCTTTACCGTATACGCCACTAGAAACATACCTAAATACCCGTGTTTTGTAGTGTTGTCACATTAGTGCGCAGAGGTAATATACATAGTAAAAGGAACCACACTACAGAAAATGGCATATATCCCCACCCACATTTATTTTGCTTCCGACGCCCATGCTTTTACTGCATGTGATAATTCATACTCAGAAAGTAGAACAGAACATAGTTAAAACAATTTAAATACAGACCAAAATTTTTCAAACATGATAAAGAACTATAGACAACTACACAACCTATTATAGCCTACATACTAATAACATCCTAAATATGTTATGTAGCCTAATTTGCACGCATTGGGGAGTGGCGCTCTAAACGCGGGGTATTAAAATTGCTTTTGAAGGCGCGTGCGCGTTTTACTTTCGGTTCTGTTTGAACGATCGCGCGAACTCTCGGCGGTGCTGAACGGGATTTTGAAAAGTGACTAATGGAAATTCGCCCCTGCTACATCGTATGCTATATTAAATGTCTTTTTAAAACACTATTTTAAGTCACATTAAGCGTTTTAAAATGCCCCGGCATCTGGAGATTCCGCCGGAAGTGCCGCTGCTTCCTTTTACACTGAAATGTCTTCCGTTTGGACTGAAAAGTTCACGCACATCCACATATGAAATCACTTGTATATATGTATATACACAACTCAAGCATGCGCCTTACCTGAAATGTATTTTGTATGTTTGCGTGAGTGTTTTATGGGTGTATGTGCGCGCACCGAGTTTATATGTGCGAGTGTTTTTAGGTGTATATGCATGGGTCAAGTTCATATGTATATGCGAGTATGTACAGGTGTGTCTGCATGCAGCGAGTTTATATGTATATGTGCGTGTTGTTGTAGGTGTATATGCATGGACCAAGTTTATACGTTTATAAGTTTATAACAAGTTTAGAAGTTTATATGTATATACAAGTTATTCGCAAGTGCATATGTATTCATTACTAATAAAAGATGTATTGGTATGGATTTCATATTAGTGTGCACGTGTATTTCATATGTATATTTTGAACATCCAACAGTACCCAGCAAGCAATAGTCGTCATTTCAACGTCTAGTTTAACTATAGACCCGATATAGTCCGACTATTTGTAACCCACTTCTAGACCAAATAATCTTGAATTTAGTTACATGTCATTTTTTGGCAAAATACTTGTGAGATGTATATTTCATCATGTAAGCAAAGTCAACAGCGTTTACAAGGTGTTTGGTTTTATTTCTATATTTCTATATATTTCTCTCTCTATATATATTTATAGTCTATTCTAGGGCTATGTTTAGACGTCTATTAAATTTTCACTGACAGCCCAATGACAACCTTATTTTAGCCTAGACGTCTAGGCTGTGTTTCAACGGCTAATATACGTTTTTAGACCAAAAATTTCTTGCTGGGTATACATGTATATGCAAGTAATTTCTAGGTGTATATGCACGTGTTTTATGCATGTATTGATAAGCGAAGTTTGATTTAAATCCTACGTGGCGCCTCATACGTTCTGTGTGTGAGTTCTGCGCAAATTGGGATACAGCTCTAATTCTAAGGTGGTCGTACGTGCTAGTGGAGCGTGGGGCACAACCTAACACTTTTTGAATTTCTCAGTTTGTGTAAATCCACGTGGGGTTTAGAGTAAAAAAAAATCCACGTTCATTTCACACTTGTCTAGTACAACTATGTTGCTTTGCTTCATAATTACAGTGCAGGGGCGGATCTAGAAAATAATTTTTAGGGTGGCAAAGGGGTGGCATGGGGTCTATGAGGGGTGGCAACACCAAAGCAAGCCTCCATGCATAGTTTTAGGTGATGTATAGTCTGACATACACAGCTGTGTTCACAAATATTGCATTACAATAAGGCAATCATCTATACTGTTTAAAATAAAAAATAAATAACATTTCAGTATCCATCATGACACCAAGTCAATACACAATATTAAAAACTTCAACAGGTTATAAATATTGCTGAGCTTCTATCACTAAAGACATGCAGTTCTATTAAAATTACATAGGCTACTTAGATGGTATAAATCACATTTTAGTGCAAGTTTAAGAGCGACAAAAACGTTTGAATTTTCTAACATTAGAAAGAAATACACTAATATCAAAGCACTGAAACTGGATCAGTTGTAAAATCAATGTTTGATTTTATGTTATTAACAGAGGTGGGAATGTCTGTAATCACCCACAACACACTATCAACCATATACTCTAGTAACACCCCAGCAACTGCATAGCAAGAGCCTAGCAACTACCCAGAATATCCTAGCAACCAACTAGCAACACTTTAGCAAACATCTGTAACTGACCAAACTATTTATGTTTTGAAACAAGACTTTAAGACAAGCCAGCATACATTTGTCTTTCAAAATTTTCAGTCTAGAATATCACAGGTGTTCTTAAATGCTTACACACAATGTAAGACTTTCCTACCAGTGAACACTCATAAGATCAGTAACACTATTACAAAAAACAGATACAGATGTATAAATCCACAATTAACTTTTGGGAAAAAAAAAATTTACCACTGTAAAGTAATCTTGCAGCAGATAAAAAGCACTAAAATGTTCAAATACCAAAGAATTGTATATGAACTTGGTATGCCACAATACCACAATACAGTCCAGAAAAAAAAAAAAATAAAATAATAATAATTTAGCATCCTCTGCACATTTGGTCAAATTTCATTACAGTAAACAGCACTATAGTAGTTTCTTGGTCTATCTCTAGGCAGTCATTTCTCAGTTCTGCAAAAATGTACTACTGTTAAAAAAAAAGGTTACAAATCAAAATTTGACAGTCACACGTTTGAAGCTGTACATGTGCTACAGTTTACTGTACATATAGAGGAGTGAAATTTCCATAATCTGATGTGCTGGTACTGTATACTGTAAATGTACTGTATGTGTAAGTATAAATTCACGTGTTGTGTTAGGATGCAGAGATTCTGATTTGTGCGTCATCAGTTCTGCTAATGTTTAACATAGTTTAACTCGTTAAACTTTTTGAGAAATGTGTTTGAGAACTAAATAAATGGTTCGGGAAAATATGCCTACTAAAATCAGTTATATTGTTAACAATCGAGAAAACTGCAATACGACTAGATTCTTACCTCTGCTATCAGTTTCCGTCTTCGTTAGCATCTTCTTATTGATTTCATGTTTATGTTTCGTCAGATTTGGCATAAAGGCCTATATCTTTGATGAAAGTGGTGCGAACGGTCGGAGAATCGGATCACCAAAGAATGACAGACATATCCGGACGGGATTAGATTTCTCAAAGGGCAAGTTAGCCGAGAAGCAGTAATTATTATCTGATTTACGAACAAATGTAAAAACAATTCGTTAATGAACTGGGCCGCGCTTTGTGTTTTTGACTCAAAAAGAACCGGCTCATAAGAGTCATTTGTTAATGAAGCCGATACGCTGGGCGCGCTGCGTGCGTGCTCGTGCAACCGTCGTGAACAGTTTATTGAAAGACGTGTTTTTGCCATTATTTTGCCTTAACTGTCATAGCTGCTGCTGAGAAGTGGCATAATAAAGTCGAAATGTTACGAGAATAAAGTCGAAATGTTACGAGAATAAAGTCGAAATATTTCGAGAATAAAGTCGAAATGTTACGAGAAAAAAGTCGAAATGTTACGAGAAAAAAGTCGAAATATTTCGAGAATAAAGTCGAAATGTTACGAGAAAAAAGTCGAAATATTTCGAGAATAAAGTCGAGCGTGCCGGTGTTCAACTCCTTCAGGATCGATTGCTTTATTTGATCATCATCCTCATAAGCCGCTTTTCCACTGTCGTGCCGAACGGTTCTCAGAACGCTGTCCGTCTCCGTTAGCATGCACATCCCCTCAGCATTTGTTGGTTACCTTATACCTGTCGTCGCCTTCTGTTTATTTTATTTTTTATACGTTGTTTATAGTTGTGTCCTTTTTTTCTGTTATTTAACTAAGTCCCAAAAACAGAAACATCTGATCATCATCCATATCTCTGTTTATATTACAACTGCATTACCAAGGCAACGACTGACACATTTGTATTTACATTCCAAAGAGTTCGGTTATCAGCACCATAGTGGAAAATGAAACCGTATCCGTGCTGACTGGCCCGGATCGGCACGGAACGGAACGGTTCGGCCCGATAGTGGAAAAGCGGCTAAAGTCTCTTGAGAAACAACATGTTCTCTTCGAATAGCACGCAGATGTAACCATCGATATCCGTGGAGTCGACCACTGGTCGCCATTTCAGACTGCACAAAAGAGGCAATTTCCTCAATGTCTGTCTGATTTTTTCTTTTGAATAAATGAAGTTTCCTACATAACCGCTGCAGTGTCCAATTACTAATTATAAGTCCGTGCTGATGCGCCAAAAGACAAAGAATTTCCTTATTGCTAAATCCAAACCTAAAGTAGGACTTAACCAGATCCTCCACATCCATAGTTTCTCGCAATTCTGTGATTTTTCTCGAAATATTTCGACTTTATTCTTGAAATATTTCGACTTTTTTCTCGAAATATTTCGAGAATAAAGTCGAAATATTTCGACTTTTTTCTCGTAATATTTCGACTTTATTCTCGAAATATTTCGACTTTTTTCTCGTAACATATCGACTTTATTCTCGTAAGCTTTCGACTTTTTTCTCGTAACTTTTCGACTTTATTCTCGTAGTTTCGAGTTTATTCTCGAAATATTACGAGTTTAATCTCGTAATCTTAGATTATTATTATTATTTTTTTTTTAGGTGGCACTAAAACGCCGTCGTAAGATCCGCCCCTGTTACAGTGTATACCTTACTTTATGACAACATCGCGAGGACGTGGTAACGTTCCATTTTTCAGAATTTTGGCTAACGTCCCAGAAACGTTTCAGAATTTATCTTCAATAAGTAAAAATGTCAGCTTTTCTAAAAACAAACAGGGCAAAAAAACGAGGAGAGTGGAAAACATGAGTTTTCCCCATCTAGGTTATTTTACTGATGATGGTGTGAAATTTGTGAAAACCAAGTGGACCGGGCACATGGAGCAGATAAAAACACAGCGTCATCGTTCCCGCAGATTTAAGTTTAGTTTGATTATAAACTTGCTGGTTGAAATATGTAAATCGTTTTGCGTTGTGATATTAAGCGTTGTGGTTTAAAACAAATTTAACTGTCCAAGGACATTAAGCAGCAAGGCAGAGTTAATTTTGGCAAATGCGCGCGTTAAGATGATTTCAGCCTGATAAGCAGAGCGAGTTCTTTTTCGCGCCTTGCACTTAAACGTTCAAATACACATAGTTACGTACCAAAGTGTCTGTCTCGTCGTCAACACAATCATCTGTGTCTTAAAAATGAACATAGTGTAAGGTAATGCATGTGTAGTAGGCCATATGAGATATTGTTATCATATGATGAGATTTTAAAGGGATACTTCACCCAAAAATAAAAATACTGTCATCATGTACTCACCCTCAAGTTTCTCTAAACCTGTATAAATTTATTTGTTCTCCTCAACATCTCTGGTCCCCACTGACTCCAATAGTTTTTTTTTTTTTCATACTATGAAGAGGGGTCCAGCAACTGTTTGTTTACCAGTATTCCTTCAACTATATTTTCTTCATTCAACAGCAGAAGGAAACTCATACAGGTTTAGAACAACAACATAATTTGTGTGAACTATTCCTCTAAAGCAGCGTAGATGATGTTACCATTTGTGTCAAACATTAGAAATAAATCACTCACTGTCCTTGACTAAATCAATTACGTTTCTTTCCTGTTCTATTAAGTCGTGACTGTTTACTTGTACAGTGTTTAAAGCTATATATATATATATATATATATGTATATTGTGATGGGGGGCCCGGGGCCCAGTGAGGTCTTAATGCGGCCCTGTTAACAGACATTAACTTCAGATACCAGTCAGCAATTGTAGGCAGTTTCTGTCAAATAAAAACATTTTCTGTTCATATAAAATAACTTGGAAAAAAAGTGTAAGGTGCTTTGGTGTCAAATACATATATTTCATATTTTTTACAGTTACATTTTACTTGCCAGCGATCTCGTGTGTTTTGCCTTAAATACATTTTATATTATTAAACATTATCTTCAGATACCAGTCAGCAATCACAGGCAGTTTTTCTCAAATAAAAACATGTTCTGTTCATCAGTGTTGAGCAAGTTACTTCCAAAATGTAATACATGATTATATTACTAGTTACTGTCTTTTAAAATTAATTAGTTAAATTACAATATTACTGTCTCTGAATTGTAATGCGTTACACCACCTTTACTTTCACCAAAATATCCTTAGAAGTGTGACCAGGCATTATAAAGTACCAAAATGTAGTTTATTGCTGTTCATTATACATCCAGTGGAGGGTAATGAAGTAGGCCTATATAGCATAAAATTATAAAATCTTGTTTAGCCTACTAGTATGTATGTAGGTCTACATTAACGTTACTTGTAGTTTAGGTTAAACACAGATAAGCACAAAAATGACTACATTTATAAATAAAGTGAAATGTTGTAATGTACAAACAATAAACACAATATACGTAGCCTTAAGACTATTTTGAACAGTTTTCGGAACAAAACAAGAATGAAATATATAAGTTGCTAAACAAGCCAAAATGAATTCTCAAGCAGCCTACCTCTCTCATTCGGCATGAATCTAATTTAATGTGTCAGCACTATTACCTCAGGCTGAACGGCACGGATTGTTCTACGTAGTGTGCACTATTTTAATTAATCAGTGTATGTGTTTCGTTGACTTTATTTTATTCTGATAATGAACAGGCTGCAAATTTTGCAATGCTGTATGTGTGTGCGCTTGGCGCCGGCGCGATCGAACAGCGGAAACAAAAAAAAAGAAAACTTTTTACATTTTTTTCTTTTTTTAGTCATACAGATCATTGGAAACTGCAGTGTGTCTTTCCGTGAACTTTCGTAGAGCGCCGCGCCACACAAACATGAACCAAACTCAGCATTGTATGTCGCTCAGTCTTTCCTTTCGTTTGTTAATCTGGCTATTTAAGTTAAATATATTTCGCATATTCATTCATTTTATATATAGACTTGGTTTGATAAAAAAAGATTTTTTTTAACTTTAGTTTAACTTAATTTTTGATGCTTGTCTATGCTCGTTCGCTGCATTCTTTCTCTTCTCCGACCCCGAAGCTCTCTCTCTCTCTCTCTCTCTCTCTCTCTCTCCGTTATCTTAGTGTTAGTGGCACCAGTCCAGGTGTTTTCAGGAGTTATACATGCTATTTCTCCGTGTTGAGAGTTTGGTGTCTTACATAGATTACACCTGATTATGCATTCTTATTCTTTTCTCTGATGAAATGAATAAAACGAGAGTTTGTCCATCTCACACATGTAGAATCCATCTCGGCAGTCATCTTAAACATTTAATTCCAGCAAAAGGAAATTGTCATGAATCTGGTCCGCTCACCACCAGATGTCGCTCTCGCCCTGTCATATCACACAGACTGTTGCATTGCACCCCAGACTACTATTCCCATCATCCATGGCAATGATTGCATCAATGCCTGTGGCCAATCAGGCGCCCTATATAAGCCCCAGACTTTCCCTCTGTTACTCACAGAGTATTGTGGTTAATTGTATGGTTGTTTCATGTAGTTCCCGAGTTCCCCTGTTCCCTAGTTTCCTAAGTTCCCGAGTTCCCCGTGTTTAGCTTTCTCGCCTGGCCATCTCTTTGTCTGTCTCGCCGCCTGCCTTTGGACTTCTGGCTTGTTTGTTTGGACTATCCCACTTTCCTTGCCCCCATTCGGATTACGTTCACCACAGATCGACCCACGCCTGCTACACGGACTATCCCCACATCTCGCCTTTGTTACACCTGTTTGCTGTTGTTCTGACCCTGCCTGTTTTCACCATGTCTCTGTCTCCTCCTATAAATAAAAGCTCGCATTTGAATCCGCTCGCCTCTGCCTCTTTCCCCATGTTACAGAAATAGACAAACTATTTTACACACAGATTTTTTTTCTGTGGTGCGGTTTTGCGGTGTTGGTAAATTCACCACTTAATTTTAAATTGAAATATAGTGTTGTAACTTGAGTTACTAAGATTGTAACGAGTAATATTATTACCCAAATTTTATTATTAATGCATCATATAACTGCTTTACAGCAAAAAGTAATACACTACTGTAATATTATTACTTGTGTAACGCGTTACTCCCAACACTGCTGTCTATATAAAATAACCTGAAAAAAAGTGTCAGGTCTTTTACTTGCCAGTGATCTTGTGTGTTTCGCGTCAAATACATTCTATATTAATAAACATTTACTTCAGATACCAGTCAGAAATCACAGGAAGTTTCTGTCAAATAAAAACATGTTCTGTTCATACAAAATAATTTGAAAAAAAGTGTAAGGGCTTTGGTATCAAGTAAATATATTTCATATTCAGTGTTGGGCAGTAACGCATCACTTTGTAACGCGTTACAGTAATTTGATTTTGTTTTTTTATAGTAACGGAGTAATTTAACGCGTTATAATTTCCAAATGAGTAATTACAGTATAATTACACACATGCGTTACCGCTGAGTTACGTCATTGCCGACAGAATGTGATTTATCATGTAGATTATAAAAAGGGTGTTGGATAGTACACACGACGTCCTTTACCTGAGAACTACTTTGACTGGAAGCGCCTGTGAGGCGGATTCTACCAATGAAAACAGTCAGCATGGAGAGTGGAAAGCAGGCGTTCTGTAGCTGGAAATACAATAATTATTTTTAGTTTATTTCTGTCAAAGGCAGGAACATTATTGTGCGTTGTCAATTAGAGGGGGAGAAATCATTTTTCAACCGTAAAAAACTATCCATATCCAATTTAAAACCTCTGAAAGGGCAGCACGGTACATTAAAACTTATTGAAAACGTACCGGGTGTGTAGAGCAACGCATCAACTTCTATTGTCGTACCGCCCTGCTCTCTGTTGCGTCGAGACCAGCGAGAGTGCGAGTCTCTAATTCACTGGCACTGGACTCGACGCAACAGAAAGTACAAGACTTGCGCGGTACAAGACTTGATGGGCGACTTTTTTTTGACACAAACTGCTTGCGATTGCTGACTGGTATCTGAAATTAATGTTTATTAATATAAAATGTATCTGATGCCAAATCCACGAGATCGTTAACAAGTATGATGGAGCCGTACAGAAATATACAAAGATAAGTACATTTCTTTTTTCAAGTTATTTTATACTAATCTAAAATGTTTTTATTTGACACAAACTGCTTTCGATTGATAACTGGTATCTGAAATTAATGTTTATTAATATAAAATGTATCTGATGCCAAATCCACGAGATCGCAGACAAGTACCCGTATAAAAATATGAAATGTTTTTATTTGACATCAAATCCCTGACACTTTTTTCAAGTTGTTTTATATGAATAGAAAATATTTTTATTTGACAAACTGCTTGCGATTGCTGACTGGTATCTGAAATTAATGTTTATTAATATAAAATGTATCTGACGCCAAATCCACGAGATCGTTAACAAGTATAATGGAACGGTACAGAAATATACAAAAATATTAAATTTATTTTTCCAACTTTTTTCAAGATGTTTTATATTAACAGAAAATGTTTTAATTTGACAAAAACTGTTGCGATTGCTGACTATCTAACCATAGAAAATTATGAAATGTATTTATTTGACAACAAAGAACCCTACAAAAATATGAAATGTATTTTTTCAAGTTTTTCAAGTTGTTTTATATGAACAGAAAATGTTCTTATTTGACACAAACTGCTTGCGATTGATAACTGGTATCTGAAATTAATGTTTATTAATATAAAATGTATCTGACGCCAAATCCACGAGATCGTTAACAAATATGATGGAACTATACAGAAATATACAAAAATATTAAATGTATTTTTCAAACTTTTTCAAGTTATTTAATATGAATAGAAAATATTTTTATTTCACAAAAAGTGCTTGCGATTGCTGACTGGTATCTGAAGTTAATGTTTATTAATATAAAATGTATCTGACGCCAAATCCACGAGATCGTTAACAAATATGATGGAACAGTACAGAAATATACAAAAATATTAAATATTTTAAACTTTTTTTTTTATATGAATAGAAAAATTTTTTTTTCAAGTTATTTTATATTATCTGAAGAATGTTTGTTTTTATTTGACACAAACTGCTTGCGATTATAAAAATATGAACTGGTATCTGACAAAGTTGTTTTATAATGAAAATGTTTTATTAATATAAAATGTATCTGAATGTTTATTAATATAAAATCCACGCCAAATCGAGATCGTTAACAAGTATGATGGAACCATACAGAAATATACAAAAATATTAAATGTGTTTTTCAAACTTTTTCAAGTTATTTAATATGAACAGAAAATATTTTTATTTCACAAAAACTGCTTGCGATTGCTGACTGGTATCTGAAATTAATGTTTATTAATATAAAATGTATCTGACGCCAAATCCACGAGATCGTTAACAAGTATGATGGAACAGTACAGAAATATACAAAAATATTAAATGTATTTTTTCAACTTTTTTCAAGTTATTTTATACTAATCGAAAATGTTTTTATTTGACACAAACTGCTTGCGATTGCTGACTGGTATCTGAATTTAATGTTTATTAATATAAAATGTATCTGATGCCAAATCCACGAGATCGCAGACAAGTACCCGTATAAAAATATGAAATGTTTTTATTTGACATCAAATCCCTGACACTTTTTTCAAGTTGTTTTATATGAACAGAAAATGTTTTTATTTGACACAAACTGCTTGCGATTGATAACTGGTATCTGAAATTAATGTTTATTAATATAAAATGTATCTGACGCCAAATCCACGAGATCGTTAACAAGTATAATGGAACGGTACAGAAATATACAAAAATATTAAATTTATTTTTTCAACTTTTTTCAAGTTATTTTATATTAATAGAAAATGTTTTTATTTGACACAAACTGCTTGCGATTGCTGACTGGTATCTGAAGTTAATGTTTATTAATATAAAATGTATCTGACGCCAAATCCACGAGATCGCTAACAAGTATGATGGAACAGTACAGAAATATACAAAAATATTAAATTTTCTCAACTTTTTTCAAGTTATTTTATATTAACAGAAAATGTTTTTATTTGACAAAAACTGCTTGCAATTGCTGACTGGTATCTGAAATTAATGTTTATTAATATAAAATGTATCTGACGCCAAATCCACGAGATCGTTAACAAATATGATGGAACCATACAGAAATATACAAAAATATTAAATGTATTTTTCCAACTTTTTCAAGTTATTTTATATATTAGAGAAAATATTTTTATTTGACAAAAACTATTGCGATTGCTGACTGGTATCTGAAGTTAATGTTTATTAATATAAAATGTATCTGACGCCAAGTCCACGAGATCGGGAACATTAAATGTATTTTTCAAACTTTTTTAAAGTTATTTTATATTAAAAGATTTTATTTTATTTTATTTTATTTTTTTATTTTTTGACAAACTGCTTTCGATTGATAACTGGTATCTGAAATTAATGTTTATTAATATAAAATGTATCTGACGCCAAATCCACGGGATCGTTACAGAAACGTAGAAAAATATTAAATATATTTTTCCAACTTTTTTCAAGTTATTTAATATGAACAGAAAATGTTTTTATTTCACAAAAAGGGCTTGCCATTGCTGACTGGTATCTGAAATTAATGTTAATTAATATAAAATGTATCTGACGCCAAATCCATGAGATCCCTAACAAGTATGATCTAACCATACAAAAATATGAAATGTATTTATTTGACACCAAAGCCCTGACACTTTTTTCAAGTTATTTTATATTAACAGAAAATGTTTTCATTTGACAAAAACTGTTTGCATTGCTACTGACCAATCAGTAGCGCTATAAAAGGCCTGGACTTTCATTCAGTTGGCGTGGAGTATTGAATTGGAGTTCTTTGTGTTAATTATTGTGTTCATCGCTATTTCCCAGTTTTCCTGTTTAACGTTTCTGCCTGGCCTCCTCGTTTACGTCCGTCTCTCCGCCTGCCTGTTCGACCCTCGCTCGTTTCCCGGACCCTTCTCTCGCCAGCCCCTTAAGGATTACGTTCGCCGTTGATCGACCCACGCCTGTACCTCGGACTTCTCTTGTGCCTCCCTCGTTATACCCGTTTGTGCCGACCCTGCCTGTCTTCGACTATGTCTCTGCCTTATATTCTAAATAAAAGCTTGCAAATGGATCCGGTCACGTCTCGCCTCGCTCCCTCTGTGACAAGTATGATGGAACCCACAGAAGTATACAAAAATATTAAATCTATTTATTTTAAACCAAAGCCCTGACACCTTTTTTCCAAGTTACTTTATATGAACAGAAAATGTTTTTATTTGACAAGAACCGCTTTCCATCGCTGACTGGTGTTTGGTGTCATAAAAATATATATATTTTTTTTGTTTTTCAGTTACATTATACTTGGAAGCGATCTCGTGTGTTTGGCATCAAATACATTTTATATTATAGATATTAACTTCAGATACCGATCAGCAGTCGCAGGCAGTTTCTGTCAAAAAACAAAAAAAAAAACAACAACAACAACAACAACAACCATTTTCTGTTCATATAAAATAAATTGAAAAAAGTGTCAGGTCTTTGATTTCAAATAAATACATTTCATGTTTTTTTTTTGTTTTTTTTTAAAGTTACATTAAATTTTCCAGCGATCTCGTGTGTGTTTGGCCTCAAATACATTTTATATTAATAAACATTAACTTCAGATACCAGTCAGCAATGGCAGGCAGCTTCTGTCAAATAAAACCATTTTATGTTTATATAAAATAACTTGAAAAATGTGTCAGGGCTTAATGCTACAGCCAGTGTAATTTCTTGTGGAGATCAAACATACAAATTCAGAGCCAGGGCTTGAACATTTATTTTAAAATCGTGATGAACAGTTAGCATATTGAGGAAGATATTGATGTTTTCTCCTGTGGTTGCATAGATTTATGAAGGATTTATGTCACAAATCTAATAAACTAGCTCACATGGCGTTCCCAGATGAACATTATCCAAACTCACAGCATATGCAGAAATGGAGTTTGAGACAAACATAATAGAAATGCATGTTCAGTTTAACTGAATCGTAGCATTTGTGAATTGACAACAACATTTTTTAAGCGATTGATGTAGAGTTTAGAAATGATTATTTTCTCCCATCACTAGGTAAAGCTGGGTTTCTAATAAAAATGTAAGCATTACCATTGCCAAAAACGAGATCTCCTGTCCATAGTTATACCAACAGTATAATACAATGTGATTCTTATTTAAATCCACTTACATTAAAGTCAGAACAACACCACAATACTGCTATGATGTAGAAATAGTTTACCAATGAAATAATATCCTAATGTCAGGAAAATAATGTCATGTTCTTAACATGATTTCACATTTAATTGTAACACAGTTTAGACTAAAATCTTAATTTCCAGATCATTATAACAACTCTGTGCCGTTTTCTACATTTTGCTTTACATTGCAATTCCTTTCTGGCCAGCACAAAAGTTTTTTTAAAAAGCTTTATTTATACATACATGCATACATAGTCTTTCAAAATCACTTTATTCTGGCTTTAAGAAATTAAAGGCAAATCAAAAAATATGCTAAAACCATGTTTAAAGTGGAAATTACATGTGCTTGGTTTTTGGCAATGGTAATGCTTAAATATATTAGAAACCCAGCTTTGCCTAGTGATGGGAGAAAAGATTGCTTCAAAACAAAAAAACAAAAAAACAAAAAAAAACAAACACAACACACATCACACACACACACACCATTACTGGATACACCACACTCTGGTGTAAAAAAAATCCATTTTTTTTTTAAAGTATAATCTACAAAATGCAATTCACAAAATAAAATAATTCCATTTAAACAAAGTGTCTGTAGGAGTTTTTATTGACGTGAAATTGTAGCAGTGCTTTTATCAACAGTTATCACCTGAATATACTACACTCTAAAAAGACCCAGAATGCTGGGTTGTTTATTTGACCCAACCAGTGGGTCAGGTTAACTCTGTTGCTGGGTTAAACATAACCGAATCATTGGGTTATTTGTTGCCTTATTGCCTTGTTACCTTTATATTTACCAATAATAATAAATAATCACAGAAGAATGTAAAATTATTATTGCTTTTCTGTAATACAGTTAGAAAAACACAAGAAAAATGCAACTGTAAACAATTTAATGAGTTTTATTTCTTTTTAAAACCATTTTCAAATGGGTGCAGCTGTCACACATTTTATCCAGCCATTACAGACACAAACAACAATTTAAGTAGATCAGTTACTATAAAACACAAAACTGTGTAAACTAGGCACTGTAGATTTTGATTCTTTGTCAACACTGCAGCAGCAGAACACTTTACCACCACATGAGAATCGTTCCAAACATTGTGTGATTAAAACTAAGCCAAACAAAGTTTTCACCAGACAATACATATGACAATTTAAAACATGTTACAAGTGGCCAGGAAAAACTGTTGGCCTTAAATTCACACATGAAGACTTTTCTCCATAATATACTGCAAGCTGGAGAAATTCCCAGGCAACAAGTCAGTGGCTTCAGTGGCACGGCCCATAACAAAGGGCGAAGGTCTGGGATGTCGTTGTCTCGTCCCCAAGGCACAAATCCATGTGCTGGTCCCCACCTGTTAATTACACGACACTTAGTCTTGAAGACAATAAATATACTCATTTTAGAAGAAAATTTCAAACTGCCCATTTTTAGTCTTTTACATCTGAACACCTCATACAGTGGTGGCCAAAATGATTGGAACACTAGTATTTTCACCAGCTAAAAAATGGTTTTAAGTCAGTGATTTCTATTTTTTGCTGTAGTGTGTCAGTGGGAAATATCAGTTGCATTTTCACAAATTATAATATATATAAAATAGAAAAATAAAACAAAACTTACAGGTTTGTATATCAATGAATGGCTTCCAAAATTCTGTGGTTCTGTGGATCCTTCCTCCAGAATGGGCAAGACTTTGAAAGCACCTTCAGCATCTAAACCATAAGAATAATACAGTGCAAACTGTGAAACGTATCTCAAATCAAAACACCACACTGAAACACTTTCATATGAAAATTTCTTCATTGCTTTAAATAATGAAATTGTAATAAAAAAATAAAAATTCTAATGGCATTAATGCAAATGAATCCCCAGCCCCACGTGAGGCGGCTAGCAGACGGTCGGATTAGCCAGTCTGTCTGCTTCCTGACCTGGGCTCCAGTTAGTCAAGTGCAAACTCTAAGACTATATGCCATATTACTAGAGAGAAGAGCAGCACCACCCCTGGAGGGATGAAGACCATCTCTTTTCAACAGGTCAGGTCTGCCCCAAAAGTTTGTCCAATTGTCTATGAAACCTATGTTATTCTGCGGGCACCACTTAGACATCCAGCCATTCAGTGACGACAGTCTGCTATGTATCTCGTCACCACGATACGCAGGGAGGGGGCCAGAGCAAATTACAGTGTCTGACATCATACTTGCAAGTTCACACACCTCTTTAACATTATTTTTAGTGATCTCCGACTGGCGAAGTCGAACATCATTTGTGCCGACGTGAATAACTATCTTACTGAATTTACGTTTAGCATTAGCCAGCACTTTTAAATTTGCCAAGATGTCAGGCGCTCTGGCTCCCGGTAAACACTGGACTATGGTGGCTGGTGTCTCTATTTTCACGTTCCGTACAATAGAATCGCCAATAACTAGAGCACTTTGATCAGGTTTCTCAGTGGGTGTCACTGAGTGGGGAGAACCTGTTTGATGTTCTGATCGGAACGGAAGAGCGGTGTTTTGACCCGCGACTATGCCGTCTCACAGTCACCCAGTTGCCCTGCTGCAAAGGCGAAGTTACCGGAACCGAACAATGTACGGGACTTCCTAAGCTAGTTGCATCCAAAGCCGTATCTAATGCCCTCACATTCTTACTATCCTCGATTAAAGTTTGGATGCGTGTCTCTAGTTCTGAAATCTTCTCTGTCAGCCTAACTATTTCCCTGCATTTATCACATGTGAATCCCTCGCTGCCGACAGAGATTGATAAACTATACATATGACAGGTGATGCAGGTTACCAGGAAAGGAGAAGAAGCCATTACTCAC